>NW_026902234.1:5322500-5435000 GCF_033783945.1 Neopsephotus bourkii | reverse complement strand
TAGGCAAACATTAAGGGTCTGCATCCTGTGCTCTATTGACTTCTGCTTCCACCCACAGATTCAGTGAAAATATTATTGCTCCAGTAGTCTCAATATTTCACACAACAACACGTTTTTCTACGAAAAATAGTGCTGTCTAGTGGTTTAAACATGGAAAATAGAGTAAGGAGTATCCATTTTGCCCACATTGTTTGCTCCACTGAGGACTTCATATAATCAAAATTTGCCAAGTACCCGAAAGCCCAGTCTGTAGGACTAACTCAAGGAAAGCAACTCTGTACATGCGGCTTTGTGTGCAAAATAATATTCATGATGAAACATGACTCATCCTTAAGTAATAAACATGTCACAACTATAATTACTTTGGTAATATTGTAATTAATTAGGAAATATGCACCACCTCCTAATTTGCCTCCCATTGCATTGTGTCAAGTTAAATTTAGTTAAAATGCACTTCTGATCCAAAAATGCTCTGTAAGGACAACAGGATGCAGTAGTATCCAAACAATAACAAAAAATAAGTAGTTGCCTTCGGAAACAGGAAATACTGAACTTCAACAAAAGAGACCAGAGGGAGCAAGAACTGTTGGAAGACATTATCCAGCTGAATGAGCATTCACACTTTACTAGCTAGTAAAGTTCCTGCTATCCTTACAGAATGCAGGAGCCAACAGACCCTGTTAAGAAGTACCTGCTCTAGTTTTCAAAGCGCCTTCTGAGCTATGTCTTAGATATCTCAGGAAATGCTTCTCTTTTGACATTCAGAGCCAAGAAATTCTCAGGGAAGGTGGAATTTAGAAGATCAGGAGTCTTGACTGGACACTTAGGTCACTGAACATGCCTTTGTCTTTTAGCTGGATTAATGTAAGCCCCGAAACCTAAGAAACAGATCTCCAGAGCTGAGTCGATATGGTGTATGTTTTCCCTAGAGAGAGAATTGCTTAAACCAACTTTTTCCTATAAACCTAACAGTCACAATAAAAATAAAAATAAAATAAAAAAGTGGAACGGGAACACCTAAGAAAAGCAGATTCTTTAGAAGAAGGATTGAAACAACTATTCATAACTAATTATTGTGTTCACCTAGATGCTGACAGGACACAAACCAAATGAAGTGGAAAACCTGCTTCTCCTAGAACTAGGGTATAATGTATCTTAATACTTAGGAAGGAGAAATTGGAAAATAGGAGGACTGCAAAGGATTGAAGAGCTGACAAACACAGTCATGAATAAGAAAGGCTATGATGAGATAAGTGTGAAAACTGGCTGTTTGGTACGGAACTGTGAAGATTTCTGTAAGTTGAGATATTTGGTCAGGACTGATATGAAACCCTTGGCATTCAGATGATAATGCAGAGTAAACCTTCCTCATCTATCACGTGTCCTCACAAGTGCTAGCAGTGGAAGAACTGACATCACAAACAAATTTAAAAAAAATGTAAATAAAGGCATATAAATAAAGAGAAAGCTGATTACAGAAAGATACCTGATAGCTTTTGTCTGCGACTCAAGTTAAAAGGTATGAATAATTCCCATAGAATGATTGCACAATAAAGTAAGAAAATTCCTCAAGGAGAATGTTATATATTTCATTTATTATACATCACTCTTATGTTTACAACTGAAATACATCTTTCCTTGGGGACTGTACCATCATTTATTTTAAATCAATGTTTAAAATTAAATGGTAATCCTCAAGAGAGTGGAGACTCTTCAGTTACCATCCCTTCCAATTGGAAATCTTTCTTTCATGTTTCTATTTAATACTCAATCCAGGGTTTGAAATTAATTAAAAGATATCCTTTCTCTAATCTTTTGATTATTAGCTTCAAAGTTGGGTTTGTTTTTTTTTTTTTGTTTTTTTTTTGGTTTTTTTTTTTTGTTTGTTTGTTTGTTTTTTGTTTTTTTTTCTTTTTCCTTCTTAGTACACAGTGTCATAATACCTTTATCTTTTAGTATTGGGTTTGGTAGAGGGGGGCTGCAAGGGTGGCTCCTGTGAGAAGCTGCCAGAAGCTTCCCCTTGGCCCAATGGAGCCAATGCCAGCTGGCTCGAAGATGGACCCACCCTGGCCAAGGCTGAGCCCATCAATAATGGTGGTAGTGCCTCTGGGATAATATATTTAAGGAGGAGGAAAGTTACTGCACAACAGCAACTGCAGATGGAGAGAAGAGTGAGAATATGTAAGAGAAACAGCCCTGCAGACACCAGTGTCAGTGCAGAAGGAGGGCAGGAGGTGCTCTGGATGCTGGAACAGATTATCCTGCAGACCATGGTGCAGACCATGGTGAGGCAGGTGGTGCCTCTGCAGCACACGGAGGTACACAGTAGTGTGGATATGCATCTGCAGCCCATGGGGGACACTGCACTAGAGCAGTTCATGACAAACTGCAACCTGTGGGAGGGACTCACGTTGGAGAAGTTCATGGAGGACTCTCTCCCATGGAAGGGGCCCCACACTGGAGCAGGGGAAGAGTGTGAAGAGTCCTACCACTAGGAGGAAGGAGCAGCAAAGACAATGTATGATCAACTAACCACAACCCCCATTCCCAATCTTCCTGTGCTGCTGGGGCAGACAAGGTAGAGAATTTGGGAATAAATTTAAGCCTGAGAAGAAGGAAGGGGTGGTATAAAGGTGTTTTTAAGATTTGGTTTTATTTTTCATTGTCCTACTCTGATTTGATTGGTCATAAATTAATTTCCTCAAATCAAATCTGTTTTGCTCATGTCAGTAATTGATGAGTGATCTCACCTTGTTCTTATCTCAACCCAGGAGCCTTTCTTTATATTTTCTCTCCCCTGTATAGCTGAGGAGAGAAGTGATAGAGTGGCTTTGGTGAGTACCTGGTGTCCAGCCAGGGTCAACCCACCACAGCATATTTCCATATGGTTGGTAAATATACAAACTAGATTACCTTCAGACCAATAGTCAAAGGAGAAGGATCTGTTGGGGGTACAACATAAGTTCTTGCTTAGCAACAGTCATCTAATGTGTAACTAGTACATTTATAGTGTTTAACTGCAGTTTCTCACTACCAAAATCAAATATAAGGGGAAACTGTTAATAGGTTGCTATGTTTAATGTAACTCAGTGACCTGTTCTGATGCATCTTGGGATAGGGCTTTACCACATGGCGTTCAACAGCCATTTCACTTGTGGAAGGTACCTTTTCTTCAGGCTCATCATACAGACTGAATACTGCACTGTGTGGGAATTCAGCCACCCCCTCACAGTCTGCAGAGATCAGGTCTGGCTTACGTATGGAGCCAGGAAATCTGCACTACAAATATTTGTCATCTTTTCATGTTTTCGTCTCCTATTAGCATCCTGACCCTCTCATAGCATGCTTGACCTGGTGTTTTGCTTGCATGAGTTACACAGACTTCAGCAGCTAGAAATAGCAATGCGACGTATTTCATCATCTTCACAGAAGATTTCAAAAAGAAAAGAAAAAATAAGATAAAAATATATTCCAAATCAGTGGACCCATAAAGCCCAAAGTCTATTATGTCCATGTTCTAGATCATTTCAGCTTTGACACTTCCACAGGCACTGGTCTGTAGAGAAATAGCTCTGAAGTACTAATAACCCTGAACTCAGCTTCATGCTGCCCTGTATTCATGAGGTCTCACTGTCATTCAAGGGGTCCACAAGGACACTCATCTCTGATTTCAGAAGTAGGGATTTACTGAATACTGTCTGTACAGGATTAGCAAAAATGCACCTCCCCTGCTCAAATATGGATTTAAACCCTGCACCAGAGCTCTCCACTGAAACAACTCAGACACACATGGCATCTTGCTGTGGGCTCAGGCTCTAATTTGGATAGGGTTTCCTAAAGACCATAGCACTTCCTAAATATGGTATTATTTTTAAACCAACAGCTCTGTAGCTAACAATGTGGACTGAGAATGTACAGGTGATAGAAAACTCTATTCCAAAAATCTACTTTGAGTCTTTTCTTAACCTTTCATGGGAAGCATAGTCAGTGTACACCTTTATAAAGGCAAAGTGAGAGGAGACTGTGACTGCAGGAATGCATGAATGTCCCAAAGGAAAGGGAATAAAAAACCCATGCAGCAATATAGAACTTTCCTAATGAGGACACACTTCAGTCGGTGTAACTGGAATTGCAGTTTTCTGATACTTAAGGAAAACTGCTAATAGAATAAGACTTTCATAAAAGATTACTTTGAAATGGAAGTTGCTAATAAGATAAGATAGAAAGTAACTAGAACAGTAAGGGTAACATATTGGAACAGCAACTTTCACATAATCTGAAGACTTTTGTTCTTTCATGTCACATTAGTGACTTTCATATACCTTTTTGCAATTTTCATATGGTATTAGTGACATTTGCGTCTTAGGAGCAACGTTTCATATATGCTCTCCAAGAGACTTTGGCATGTGCTGGCAGCTTTCATATTTTATTTAGGATTTTAACTTACTGTCAAACGTTCCGTTCTACAAAGATGAAAAGGAAGTCATTGACGCTGCACTTCTTAAACTTCTTAATAAAAGCGTAGATAGCAGTAACTGCAGAAAATCCCACACATTTGCACCATTCTGGGGAGCAACATGTGTGGTCCCTAAAACCTGCAGCTATGCAAATGAAAAATTATATTTTATGGTTAATTAAAACTTCCCATAGGAAAGTGGCCCCTGAAGCTCTCTCGGAAAGTAAATAGAAAAGGAATCAGAAAGTTGGTCTTTGTTTTTCTCCCTTGAGCAGACTATTCATCCCACTGTAAGACCGTGGAGTGAATGAATGATGGAATGTTTGACTGATGTAATTTATGGTGCTCTGTATGACAGCCTATTTCAGAGTGCTTGAGGTTTTTACAGTCTCTGGTAGTAGTACCTGCTGCTGAAACAAGAGATTACTCTCCTTGGACAGACAGTAATTTAATAGTACAACTGTGTAGCTAGCCACCTCCTACTGTATTTCACCACCCACTCCAGTCAGCTTTTGATAGATAGGCCTCAGCAGTTGGAATATGAAGCACTATGTATCCTGCTCACAGTCTTAGGAGATACATCAAGGGTGAAAAACTGGAAGGAAAATAAATAAATAAAAGTGCTAACAAAGTCAAGTAAGCACTGCTTCTCAGTTTTGTTGTTTTTACTGAAAATATACAACAAAATGACAAAGTGCTACGCTGTATGCTTAGTGCTGTTAGCTTTTCAGGCAAACGGTCAACACTGGTAAGGTTTTTGGTCTTGGTTGTGTTTTTGATTTTTTGAGTTTCTTTTAATAATAGACCACAGAAGTCTCTCATTTCTCTAAAAAAGTTACATTTTTAAATCAAAGTAAAAACATAATTGGGCCTTTGGGCCTTTTCACTTGTATAGGAAATGTTACTAACTCTGTGCCTAAGACGAAGGTGGGTATGAATCTGTCAGGGTGAAAGAGGTGTTTTTTTAGTTCCTGGAGCCACAGTCCCAAATTATAACAGTAAAACGGATGTACACACAGGTGCACAGCATATCTCTGTCCAGGTGACAAGGGGCCAAGCTCCTCATTGATGACAGCAGAAAGATTTAGCTACCAGGGCTGAAGGTACCAGCAGCACACTGGGGTTTCCCTGCCAGTAGCTGGGGTGGCTGAATGGGACTTGCATCATTTTTTCAGCCATTCCTTTTTCCATCAGAGGGTGAAACCAGAGTTGGGCTGTATTCAAAGTACTGATCAGAGACTGGCAATGCTTAGGGAGCAGGTATGTGTTGAGGAGCAGCAGGTAATCTTGATGTGCCTCTCACATCTGTGCACAACTTGTTTCTCTGTTGAAGAGCCCTAGAGCTGAGCCTGTGCAGAAAGATGGTGGTGGTAGCAGCAACAGCTCTGCTTGATCACTTTTCTCTTCCACTCAGAATGTTTTGAAGCCCATAATCCTCAATTTACAAGTAAGCCTGGGCAGGACACTGCTCAAGACATGCAGGCAAAAATCTTTGATTTTACTAGGTCAGGATAAAAAAAGGAGGCTATGTAACTGCTGGTGCAGCCATGGCATGGCAGGGAAGACCTCAGTTCTGTTCCCTGTTAGGATGACTGTCCCATTACATTCTCCAGCAATGACTCAAAGAGCCTACGGAGATTTCCTACCTGCAGAGTCAAGCGTCAGGCAAATAGTAGCTTCCTAAATGCCCAGCTCCTGTTAAAGGCCAGGGAAAGTTTGCACTGGAACATCTAATGAATAATCGCCCAGCTCTCAGTCTGGTTTACACCACAGAGGCGGGTAACCTGCTTGTGCCATGTTTCCTTGGACCATCACTTTTCAGCCTCACAACTGAAGACAAACCAGTTGTAAGGTGGATCAGTCACTTGCCCAGTCAACATCTTCCCTGTTCCTGGCTGCTGTAACAGGAAACACACTTCTCTCTGGCTACTACTTCATGTTTCTTTTTTCCTTCTTGAAACTACTTAATTCTATCCTTTCCAACCACACTACAGGGAAAAAAAAAAAAAAGGCTTTTAGAACAGCCAGGGGAGCTCTCCCAGTGCAAACAATCCCATGAATATTTATTCATGGTAGGATTTACTCTGCTTTTCTGTGAACATTTCGGTGAATAAATTCTTACCCTAGATCTAACTAGATCTTTGTGAATTAGCAAAAAGCCAAGTAAATAAATGGATTTTATTTGCAGGAATGTTTGTGAATCCTTCTTCTACATCCCCTCCTGTGACCTCTGTTTAATTTCGTCTCTGGGCCCAATATTCAAAAAGATAGGAACGGCTATGCTTTTACACCTCTTGCACACACACATATAAGCACCTGATTAAGAATGAGACAGGTCAGAGTCAAAAAATCTTGGACAGCTGCAGGTATAATTTGCTACTAATAAGGAAGAGAAGGAACATCCAGCAACATCTATTCTCGGAGGATGCCATCCGGCATCTGCCAATCACTTCTGTGAGGATTTGAGTGCTCGCAAGCCCCACTGAACTCAGGTGGGCTGAAGGGTTCCCAGGTGTGCTCAGCAGCTTGCAGAATCAATCCTTCAGCATACGCTTGCACGAGCAGAGCTCGGTTCTCAGCAGCAGCCACGGGGGACACTGTACTATCAAGCAATCCTCACTGAATAAAATCTGGGTTAAGTCTTCAGCCTTCTGTGGTCATTGTGTGTGATATCCTTACGCAGTGAACCGGCTTTAGGCTAAGAAGGACACACCAAGCACCTAATGTAGGCACACGTTAAAACAAGAGCTTTTCTTCACAGTCTCCCTCCCCTTATTAGGAGCCTCCATGTCCTTAGTGCTGCGGCCAGGTCTCCTGGAGCTGGTGAGCATGCTGCAAGCTTTCTGCTAATAAAGCCCCTGCTGCAACTCTGAGTCCTCGGAACTTTTTTGCAACCTCCTGGAAAGGTTTTTGCATTTTCCCTCGGTCCAACCAACCCGCATTATGTCTGGTACTGCATCTCCCAATGTTACTTCCTAGAAGCCTAGGTTTTCCATGCCTCCTTTTTTGCCCTTTCCAGCCTGTACCATGTTTTTCATTACTGCGGTCCCCTCAGAACCCTCAGACGTTTTTTTAATTCATTTTTGCCCCCCTAATCCCCAGATCTTTTCACCTCCACATAAACATGGTCTTAAATATATCCCTGTGTGCCCCAAAGTCCCCAACTCTCATCTTCAGGTTTCTGATTATCATATTTTCTTTCTGTTTCTCTTGTAACTGTTAAAGAAACAAAACCCATACCAAACTCCTCTTTCTCTCACCTTCAACTGTTCACTCTCTACCTCCTGTCCTGCAGGAAAAGTTTAAAAACTACTAAACTGTGTTGATGCTGTATTTTCAATATCAGATTCACTATTACTTCAGGAGAACCCTGTTAAAAGTGCAGGCTTTAAAACATTGAGACTTGACCTACTTAATCACTGTATGCTAAGAGAGCCTTTTGGATTTGGACTATCCCTTCCAAGCAGTATTCTCTGCAATACTCTCTAGCAATATTTAGAGATATTAAATGTCATTCTCTGAGACTAATGTCTTTGATAGATGTTTTCACTTTGTCTTTTAGATCAACTTTCTAAAAAGAAGTGCTTATTCACACACTTGATGGTTTTGAAAACTGAGCCCTGTTTGTTAGCCACCGGGCAGGTTCGCTGCAGGCACTGATAAAACAATAAATGCCTTATATTTCCTGGCCAGCGGCTCTTGAGTCTGACTTGACATGATGAGCAGCAGGGTCTGGATGGCAAGTCATATCTCCTAAATTTGGTCTGCCTGGGCAAACAGCTAACGTTTATGCTAGCTTTAGGCATCTTTTTGTTTTCTCAGTGTTCTCAATGCCTTCTTCCATAGGATTCCTAGAAGGGAGAGATAGTTTTCATCTCACCTCGACATCCTTGCCAGAGGGGGCACACTGGGTTGGGCCAATTCATCACAGAAGTCCAACAAAAAATATCGGGTTTCTAGCATCAAGATAGCACAGTTTTCTCAACAGTAGGTTCCCCAATTTCGTATTGTTAAATGGGATTGCTAGGTGAGATGCCACCCTCTGCTCATGTCAGCACTCCTGACTGGCATATGAGTACCACAAGCTGGGTTTTAGCAGCTGATTATAAGCTAAGATTGAGGCTGGGTATTAGCTATGTGAAGAGACACTCACGTAGCAATGAGAAAAATATTAATCTGAATTCTTTTAAGATTTGTGGTGTTTCATATTCCATGACACACAGGGAACAACTCAATGGGCTTATATTGTAGCTGTCTGATCTCAGGAATGCTGTAATGGGCTACAGTATACATCATACTGACAGTGCATTGGTCATAGCAGGGAAATACTACTCTGTTGGTCAGAGACATAAATGAGATTTTGAGAAATGCCCCTTGATCTTACCCACCTCAGTTCTGGGGTGCTATCAGCTTTCCTGAAGTTCTTTATTCTGAAATTCATTTGAAATCCACTTTGTAATAAACTGTTCAGTGATAATTCCTAATATTCAGACTAATATATATTGACAGCAGATGTTGCTGCTTACTATTTCTATTATTATGATAAAAATCCATATTTAAAAAAAAACCCACCATCCTGATCTATTCTTGCTTGTTAAAGGTCCAAATGCAGAGAAATAACATTTAGAAACCATGCATAAATTTTAGAAACCACACGCTTATTTGGCAAAAAATTAAGCCCCTCAGGTTGTCTGCCAATGATCCTTCCTTCTGCCTCTTTCCCTCCCTCCATCTCCTGTGATCCCTCCTGTGCTTGCTTTCTTTGACCAGTCGAGGTAGGGCAGGAATGCCCAAGGAAGTGGTGTTTGAAGTGATGGGCCATTAAAAAGTTCACAGTATCTGCATATCCTCAGCATCTGAGACTGTCTAAATCCTGCTAGTAAGTCTTGGCTCTCATTGTTACGTATGGTTTTTAACCCCCCAGATATAAAGGATAATTTTTTTATTTTTTTTTATTATTACAAACAGAAAGAAAACAGTATAAAACCCTGAAGGAGCAGCTGCTCTGCAAGGACATTATGAGTGTCCATGGTACTGCTGCAGCATGAGCATCTGTCACTCAAGAAAATGTCATCTTGCCCAACCAAATCCCTTGTGCAATCAGAGTGGAGAAAGCACTTGTTTAGAAAGGTTTATGGGCTGACGTCTGTTTGAATGAGTAACATCTGGGCTAGGATGGGCAGGATGCACATTCTTGTTCAACCAAGCCAGAGAATCTTAATAGCAAAGAATGTGTTTTAATTGAAAGAAAACCCCCAACCAAAATCTTGAAACGAATGTCACCACTTCCATATTTTAAAATCACATTATTTTCTAAGTTTTGTTTGGAAAGAAATCCAGTTTTCACAAAAATGCATTAATAATCTTCAGGGGTCATCGTTTATTGTTTGTAATATAACCACAGCAGACATTTGAGACAAATATCATGTTATTTTTCTTGGACTTGTTAATCAAATCACCTCTTCAGGAAAAAAATCCTTTCTATTAAAAATAGTATCTTGCACAAAACTAGGAACTGAACAAGGCTTTCATTTGTGTGGACACAAACACATTGGATTCAGAAATTACTTATGACATCAAGTTACAATATGTACATAACTGTCAAAATGTAAGGCATAAATATTATTAGATCATGTTAAAATTATGGGTGCTAAAGAAATGAGGGGTTTTAATACTATTTTTAATGGCCTAGGAAAGTCTTACCTGTAGAAGTATAATAGTGGTATAAATCTACTAATTTTACCGTTGTAATTCAAGTTCTAACTCCTTAAGTAGGGCTAACCAGCAATAATTAGGGAAGTTTTTTATTTTACTTCCACATTTAAAGATTACCTTTTCAGTCCTTATAATATACACAGCAGTTGCTATGTTAACATGTGCCACCGTAGGTTAAAAAGTACTCAGCAGAGTGATTTGTCTGTTTCATATTTTGTCTTTGTTGTTGAAATTTTTGCATTTGCTTTTGCTTTGAAGTGCAGAGCAGCACCCTTTCACTCACCCACTTATTTTGAAGGCAAAATGTAAATCACAAGAATTTATTTTCTTTGTTAATAAACATTTCTTCCTGGGGGTTTTTATCACCTTTAGATATAACTTTTCTTGCAAATACAAATTAAATCAGAGTGTTATAAGATTTCCCAGAGGAATTTTGCCTTCATTTACAGAGACAATGTTATACTTTTATTAACAGAAAAATAGAAAGTGGGGATAAGACTAATTGCAAAATCACTAACTGATTATCCAATAGATGTTTTTGTACTTCAAGACATCTCAAGGCAGTATATATATACACATATATGTGTATATATATATATGTCTCTCTACATACAACATGTACAAATATAGAATCCTTGTGCCCCAGGAAACCTTTTACTTTAAAATAAACCCCACAGTTTCTTTTCCACCAAAAGTTTCTGCAATTCCACACTAAAGATTATGAGGTACTTTTTCTGCAGAGCTCTGATCAGCAGATTTGATATATGGATTTAGATCAATTTTTTCTTATGGCAAATCTATATGTTATTCTACTTCTTCATTTGGTACTATTTGCTGAGTGGCTGTTACTTGGGAGCAAAGGTCAGTATCTTGCTGTTGGAGCTGCCGAGTAATCTTTTACTCCTCATAAGGGTAGTCAGAGATATTAAATCACAGTTGACGTACCTGAAGCACAGCAACTTCATCCATATTTTATCTGCTGTAAATTTAATACCACAGCACTTTTTAGGGTGATGTATTTATTAACTGGCTGGGGATGAGCAGTACAGAAATTCAGTTTGTTCAGGAAAATAAAATGAAGACACTCTGACAAGTTTATGAAGTAAGCACAATAGCTATTTATTACTTTTTAAACACGCAGTGCACCTAAATGTTTTTAGCAGTGTTTGCCCAAATAAATGAATAAAGCTTCCCAAATCATCTCTGCTTTCTTTTCTTTTGAATTTTAATAAAGTTTTTGCTTTATTTTAAAAAGCACATCCTAGCTTTCTTCAGAATAAAACGCATTCTTTATGGAAATAAACATAGCTAAGTGTTCAGATAAGCTGGAGAGGGGCATTGCGGGAAGAGAAACAAATCATTCACAGCTCTGCTGTATATTAATCCCATCTTTTCAATTTTTGGTTCTAATTTATTTTATTCTTTATATTCTACCACCAAAATAAATGAAGTCATGAATACAATAACTTTTTAAATGCAAGTACCCGCCTTCTACTGGTTTCTATTGCATTTGAATAGCACATAATATTTTTACTCAGTGTTATTCTTTGCATTTCTCATAGTAAATAATTCACACAGCTTTTTCTTTCCTTGTAACCAAGATATGCTTATGTTTTTTCGCAATTGAAAAAAAAAAAATAGCTCTAAATCTTTTTGTCCTTCATTAACCATAACTTCTCTCTCTTTATAACACAGTAAAGAAAAACACTTAGATGTTAAAAAAACCTGCCAAAAAAAGCTACTGTGACCTTAATGCCTCTGTTGTATACAGTTTTTATCATTTTATTGTTGATCATTGAAACCTGATGACCAACCCTGCCTGGGAAAACTCAGTTTTTGCTTACAACAACCCCAGCCAGCAACACGCTGAGTGTGGTATAGTGGGTTTGCAGACCACAGTTACATAAGAGGAATGGCACTGGCAGAACTCAAGGAACACCCCAACCATCTGGTCAACTATTTTGATTTCTTTACTGATGAGAACTCTGTATGTTTGCTCCTTGAACTCCAAAGGGACATCTTCTGCAAATCAAATGTCTTTGGTTATATATGTGCTTTAGATGCCATTTCTGCACAGAGCTATTCTGTTTTTTCTATGGTAGTTTATAAAAGAGGCAAGTCAAGTGACTAAATGAGTCTTTGCCAATCTTCTGGATGCAGTATTTGCTTCCTTGGGACAGTCCATGAAAAAAATAGCTGCACAACACTGAGTATCTTCATGTTCTTTGCCTGCTGCATCATCAGAAATTTTATTATTCAGGTTCTTGAAGATAAGACAGCAAACAATAAGACCTCTCTCTTTGACTCTGCCCATGCTGAGGTAGGTAATTAAGCAACTCCTGATTTGTGCCACAAAGACAAGAACAGAAAGGGAAATCCACAGGAAAGGATGCCTCAGACTGAATCTCCAATTTACATCAGGAAGTCTGGAATATTTTTCATTTTTCTGCCTCCAGGTTTGTGCAGAAAAAGTCTCATCTGCATTCCTTTATGGAGATGACATTGTGTTGGTCTCCTTCCCTTTCACAGATCCTTACTGCAGGGCTATCTTCTCACTTTTGCTTTCAGTGCTTACTGAAATCTATTCCTCAAGGACCCTTATTATTAAATACCAACTCTCACTCCCACTTTCTTTTTTCCTCTCTTTCCAGCTTCCCTGACCCATTTCTCCTATTCCTGCATCCTCCTTAAATTTCTCACATAGTTTTCCCTCTCCTCTACATCCCAGAATAGAATTTGGCAGCATGTTGGCAGCACACTGAGGCCAATGTGAGAGTGCCCTTTGGTTTCAAGGGGCTTTGGATTACCAGCTAAGCTTCCATGACCACTTGTCCTCTCTGTTGTAAAGCTCCACATGAGTATTATGCTACAGAAAGCATCACAGCAGAGGAGCTGGGTGGCTCCACAGGCTGAGTGGAAGGCTATAACCACATATTCATCTGCCAGTCAGAGAAGGGAAACCCTGGGGCAATACTTGCACAAAATAAGCCCCATTATTCAGACTATGCAAAGGGGAGGAAAACCAGAGGAATTTTGCATTCTGGACTGACATACCAGCAAAGAGTGCTGGCATAGAATAATACTACAGAATAATAATAACAGTAATAATATTTGTACATTATTTATCATTATACACTACAGACTCAGCTCAGATCTTGGTACCATGTTATTCTCTTCTAGCTCCATATCCTCCTCTTGCTATACTTTTTTTATTGGCTTACATGTGCTGTGGAAATTAGTTTTATTCTAATTTGGAGCCTTTGAGGAAAGGCTGAAAAAGCATGTACTAGTCCATAGTCATTAAAAAACTCAAATGACAGTATTTCATCCTGCTTTTGAGGCTAAAATATTAGGCTTTGAAACATGAATCACACAGCTTAGTTGAGGCTGTGAAGAAGCTTAGTATCATAGCTTTAGTTAAAAATAAGCTTTAATACATAAAGCTGAGGAAAAGGGAACATAGAGAATACCTCAGAAGTCAAAGTACAGCTCCTGAGCAGCTCTGAGTTTGTGTATATGGTACTGCTGTGCTTTTAACCCTGATAGTGTTGGGCTTTACCAAAGGTGAAGGCAGAGAACCGGGGATGGGGTTGGGTGGCATGTAAAGGAAACAATGTGTAATAAGTCCTAAAGAGTTAACAGTTTACAACATCTTTCAGCTTGAAGAACAAAAGAGATATTGTTCCACAGTCTCCCCCCCTTGCTACTTTTTCTTTTCTCCTCCTTTCTGTCTTTCTTTTACTTTTTCCCCTGGCCTTGTAAATCCCATATTGGTGAGCAAGAATGAGTGTTATAAAACATCTTCTAAGAGGTTCATACCGCAGTAACCCTTGCCAGTTGTCCCAAATTTTCTATACTTTAAATGCAACCCAAAACCAAACCCCACAAGGACACAACAGCTCACATGTAGAGAAGGAGGAAAAAAAAAAAAAAAAGAAAACCACACCTTGAATCCCAGCTTAAGAAACTGTTATATCAATCCTTCATCACACGGGACCGAGCCTCTGCTCTGTTCCAGACTGCCCCTGGGTTACCCACAGCCTGCAGGGTGAGGGGGCTTGTTTGGGTCACCTGGTCTCCTTTCAGAGTCTTGAACAGCTCTGGTGCTCTTTCTTGCTAAGGGCCCTTGCAGGAATCATGTGGACAGGCTATTACAAGTCTGCACAAAGGAAAGCCAAAAAGACTGCACTCTGGAGAACTGAATTTCAAAAGCTCAGTTAATTCCCCAGATGAAGCCCAAACTAAAACAATAATCATCACCTTATTCCCTTCCCACCCGTCGGAGCACAAGTTCCTGATTATCGGACCTGCTGCAGGGAAAGGAGGTTATACTGCTGCTTAGACCTCCTTCTCAGCTGGTGCCACTCAGCTCCTTATCATAACAGCATGAAGCCACCTCATTCTAGGGCTGCATTTAAAAATAGTATCCATTTCTCTTTTTCTTTCTTTTTAAAGCAAACTTCTCTGATATACATTGATATTTATAGCTTAGATCTAGGCAGTGCAATTGTAATTTAGGCAGAATACCCGAGGTGCAATACTGATCATTTCTGCAATAGGTAGCCCATTGTTCATAAAATAGGTACCAGAAAAGCGGTGGCAAAAGAAGCATGTAAGTATTCAGCTTGCTGATCTCAACTCCATTTGCACTCCTCTGCTCTGAGTGAGGTCCTATAGGGAGGAGAGGGGCTTAAAGACACAGTCCTCAGACAATAGCACTCTCAGAATGGTTAATTATAGCACAAAGCCCTAAGAAACTTAAGTGGATTTTGCATGGCTTTATGGAAAGTGGAAACTATTCTCTTTAACATTTGCCAAACCACACACACATTACAGCATAGCAGCTAGAGTTTCAGAGCTTTTGCAAAACCAGGTTACAGATCAATTTCATTATTTTACTTACTACGTGAAAGTGTGACAAAAAGATCTCAAAAAAAATGACCCACATCCAACACATCCTGTATCGCAGACACGTGGTACGGTCTCTGTCAGCTTTTTTCTTAATGCTGGGTCATACTATGTTTTTAATATCTACATCATAAAGGGAAACAAAACTTCTGTGAAAAGCTTTCTAACAGCCCTTTTCAAGGGAAAATCTTCTCCAGACATGCGTGCAAACACACTCCAAGTGAAAATTACTATCTTGACCCACTGTCTCATATTTGTGCTCTTGCCAACCACTAAGGTTATGTCTGTGGTCTTTCTTCCAACAGGGAGGCCACAGACGAGACTATAAGCTGGAGTGGTATTTGCAACTTGTTCTTTCGTTTTAGAGGTAGGTAAGAGATGTGGCGAAAATTAAGGATCTGAGTATTATGGTTTCAAGATTTACGGTGAAATGGAAGAGAGGGAGAAGAAGGCCAGAAAGCTAATAGGTAAAGACATAGTTTATGGAGAGCCAGGGTGTTTTTAGGAAGGTCAATGCTGCTGAATAAAGCATGCAGCCTTCATTAATGAACTGCTAAAACTATTAAATAGTTAGCCTGCTGTCATCTAAGAAACGTTACCAGAGACCTTATTTCAGCTTAGATATGTGGGTAGTGGATGTATGGATGGATGGGGAAAATGTGATGTAGAGACTAAAACCACTGCCCTTCAAAGACTTACACATGTGCTTGACTTCATAAAACAGTTTTTTCTCTGGGGTTGTTTAGCCTGGAGAAAAAGAGGCTCAGGGGAGACCTTATCCCTCTGTACAACTGCCTGAAAGGAGGTTGCAGCAAGATGGGTTTTTGTCTCTTCTCCAAATAAGAAGCGATAGAAGAAGAGGAAATGGCCTCAATTTGTGCCAGGGGAGGTTTAGATTGGATATCAGGAAAACCTTCTTCACCAAAATAGTTGTCAAGCATTGGAACAGGCTGCCCAGAAAAGTGGTGAAGTAGTCATCCCTGGAGGTATTTAAGAGACATGTACATGTGGCACTTAGGGACATAGTTTAGTGGTGGATCTGGCAGTGTTAGGTCAACAGTTGAATCTGATGATCTTAGAGGTCTTTTCCAACCTAAATGATTCTATGATTCTATAAATAATCCCACTGAAATTGTTTAGTCAAAAGGGCTACTCAGTGAATAAAGCTGAGCTCTGCATAAGAAGGCCATTGATTAGGTGTGACAGGGCATCAGAGGAGATAATCTGGTTTAGAGGGAACCAACAAGGAGTGCAGGAACTAAACCACAAAATCTATCATTTGGGGTATATGTGGTTCACAGAAAGGCTGGGACCAAGGCTGTTCACAAACTGTGGGCACCCAAGCATTTGCTAACTAGATAGGCTTCTTATAGCTCCCAAAATAGACACAGGTTGCTGTATATGTAAATAGAACAGTTATTTTGGTTAAATAGAGCTTAACTGTTTCTGATACAGTCATTTGTTTGTCAAGTCTGTTTTATGTTAATTTAATTACAAGAAAATTGAAAAGTGTGATACATAGCTAAGCCCTTAAGGCCGGTTAATCTATTTGGATTGTAACAAATATAATTTTTATTAGCTGAGCCTATTTGGATGGTAACGAGTCTAACCTTTCAGTAGACATTACAGACTCTGAATTATAGTCTATTTTATGTAAAACCAGCGTTTAGTTCAATAAAAGGAAAGTTCTTTTATCTGTCATTGTGTTAAGGAATTGCTGTAGTAATGAGTATGCAGTAGGCACTATGACCATTTTCCAGAAGCTAGGGTGCCTCCCTTTCTGGGTATGCATGGAAAAGTGCCCAGGTAAGTCACAGGGACCACAATAAATCAGGATAAGAGGATTTTTTTTTATTTTCATTTTTTTCTGAAAATGACCATAAGGAAAAGGTTTTGGTATGTGTATAATGAAAAACAAAAATCACTGTCCACGATAAAATCCTTCCCTGCACAATTGAGAGAAAAGCAATATAAATTAAACCCCCAAACCCTAACCAAATGGAATCCATCTGAAATAAACAAAATAACCCAAACCAAAGCCTCCAAGATAAACAGCAAACAAATAATACAAGTATCTGCAGTCACTGCCTTAGTTTCTAGGGAAAAGTTACTTATTTGACACAAACTCACTAACGGTTTTAAATCTTTTCAGATGAAAATAGTCTCATTCTCACTCAGAATTTTCACATTCTTAATAAAATATAAAATGCCCTTCAAAAGTTGAAGTTCTTCTCATACTACTGTAGTACAACTTCTGGCTCCTTAGAAGTGGAAATGAAGCTTTCCCTATATTTCAAAACACCTTTTAAAGTGGAGATTCCTTAAAAAAACCCAAACAATCCCCTCAAAAAACCCTCTCAGAAAGCCCCAACAGGGTAAAACCCCTCAACTTGAAAAACTTGTGAAAATCCATGTTTTCACCAGAAGTTCTTGAAACCTAAATGGGGTATTGTGCGAAGCCTGAGCAGCTGTAGCCTAAAAAGCTGTACTCATGAATCTTTTGTAGTCATGCTGATGTGGAGATAGTAAAGATGGTTAGGAGAGACATACCCTTTTAATTTTACCATGTTTTAAGCATATATATAACAATATTATACTGTATACAGAAAATATTTTTTCTTAACAGGTATGTGAGTATTCTTTGCATTTCTTATGACAAAGGTATTGATGGGTTTGCTGAGCTTTGCTCAGCCGTTTATAGCTTAACCCAGAACACTGTCTTATCAATGCTAATGGAGAAATGTTAGTCCCATTATTACTGAGGATAAAAAATTCCAAATATGCTGATTTTTATTCACAGAACTTTTTAGAGAATTAACTGAAAATCTAATAAAAAATGCATCATCTCTCAGTGTACATCTTTGGTAAGAGGGAGAGAGAAGCTCACATTTTTCATAAGCCATTTTTACTTTTCCTGCTATTTATGCCCCAGTGACAAGTGTAAGAAATATGTAATAAACTGCAAAACAGAATAATTGATACTTGAAGTGATTTTTAAGTTTGTTTAAATTGTGAAATTTTCAGGAGAATGTGGGCCTCTGAGATATCTGATGACTTTCTAAATTCATGAATAATTTGAATTTTCAAAAATTCTAAATAGGAATGTTGCTTTGATTGAATTTTTAGGAAAATAAAAATGCAAGAATTATGTGAGGGTGAAACAGTAAACATTAGCGTGAAGAAATTCTATTATGATTGAGCAGTTCTAATTTTAATACCCATATTTTCTATGTGAATAGTTCCTCAAGAAGTTACAGATTTTAGGATAGCTTGATATGAAAATGGCTTCTGAGGGACTCCTCAGGTTGTGGAAACTGTGTTTGTAGCTTTGTATGTGTGTGCTTAGGAGACGGTAAGAGAATGTGGCAAAGATGATACTAAAATAGTGTAGATAAGTGCTTAAAAGGGCGTGGGGCATCAGATGTCGCAGCAGTGGAGAAAGAAAAGCTTGAATCTCAGAGACGAAACATTTCCATCATTTACTTGCTTCTCAATGTCAGATTTGAAGAATTGCAGCCCCGTTTCCAAACATACACGACTTCAGTGGTGCCCCACGTGATCCATTCCCTTTCCCCCTGTATCTTACTGGGGGAATAAAAAGCACAAGAAGCCACTGAAGGCTCTGCTTGCACCTCATGCAGGTGTCTACAAAACACCAACTGCCCCTGCACATTTTATTTTAAAACAAGCTGCAAGCTCTGCTCAGGGTACCAGTCTGTGAGAAACTTACATTGTTGAACATTATAACACAGTAGCAGACAATTTCTATCTGGGAATGGACTGTACTTATTTCTCCAGCCCTGCTCAGTACTTTTAGATTAGGTTTGGGCTTTTGGTTTTGGGAACATGACCTTTTCCTGGAAAACTGCAGAGCTTTGCAATGAGGTGTTATTGCTTGGAACTTTGGAGGAGGCTTCTCTGCTCTGACTTTACTTTTTATTACATTACTTGTCTGAAATAGTTTTGGTTTGGCTGTTTGTTGTTTGTTTTGGTGTTTTTTTTTTTTTGTTAATTCTATCAAAATCATAGTGAGCCAAGCATAAAGTCTCTTAGAACAATAGACATCTCCAACCAAAACACTATCAGAAGTTTCTTACCCTGCTCACCATAAAGCCTAAAGACACATTTCCATGAAAGTATTACAATACTATAAGCTCTCACCCTACCTTACTATGAGCAACCATCTTATGTAAAGCTATATTTATGCATTTCTTTCTTCAAGCTGTATGCCTTCCTCTGTTTTAAAACACATATGCAGTGACTGCAATGTATTCAATAGAGCCATGTCACCATTAATTCTCCATACAAACACTTATACTACCAGTATTTTCACAAGCCAATATTTAGCTATTCAAATTTTCACAGGCTTTTATTTCCTTGGTATCAATCCCATTGAACATGGAACAGCCCCATTTTAGGAAGAATTTAGTTGTGTTGTTAATAGCCAAGAAATCAATTTGTCAAAGTAATTGTGCTGAAGCAGATAAATTATAATCCCAAATTTTATCTATAAACCCAAATGATTACCTTGGGGTAAGGAAAGTTAATTCATGCTTGTACGATATGTGGCAGGCTCCTCTCTGCCTGTTGGAGGGTACAGAATGAATTACCTCTTTGCTTACACCTCAGCATATTTGTATGTGCCGAGGCCCAATAGGTTCTCTGCAATGTTATGAAATGAAGCATTTTTGCTACTTGAGGCAACCATAAAATCCAAGATCTGAGACCACTGTTAGTCACTGAACGCCAGTGTGGCACTTAAGCTCTCTATGCAGGCAGGATTTATAGTTTTGTATTACAGCTGTGAGGTTCCAAATCTACCTGGTCTTTCTCCTCTGTATGATTTCTGTTGAATAAACCATGCTGTTTGGGTGCCTGCAGTGGGGGTGGGGTGCACAAGCAGTACTATTTGCTGTTCATCTCAGAAATTCAGCTGGTACAGACTTCCTAATTAACATGTTCACAAAAGCTGGCTGCAGACATGTTGTCTGAGAATTATGGGTGGCTGATAGACATTCATGCAAGAGAAAGCAGCTATTAAAGAGAATATTGACTAATATTCATGCACGTTTGGGTGCAGGCAAGTGGATTTCTTCGTTAATAAACCTGGCTTATTAACTCAAAGGTCGTCCTGAAAGAATTTGCTATGAAACTTCTCTTTGGATTTGGTTTTCCCTGTGCCTTGTTCCCTCAGGACATGCCTACCCAAACCTTACCATGCTGTCATAATTTCTCTTTATTTCTCTTATATCTGAGTGGAATAATGAGCTGGCTTTGTTACTGAGTCAGCAAAAAAACCCATTTGTGCTTTTCCAGCTGGATCAACACCTGCCAGCAGGGTGAGGAATCTCAGACAAGCACGCTAGAGTTAAAAAGAAACACGGTTGTGGTCGTGATGTTTGAAATAAAGAATGTATTTGATTCAGTGGTAGGTTTTCCACACCGAAAACTCCTTTTTTTGGTCATTTCTAGAAGCCATTGCAGTACATGGATGCTAAGATATGAGGCACTAAAAAGGACAATAAATTACACAAATTTTACTGTGGTTATTTTGTAACTTAGCATGCCATTTATATTTCTGAAGGAGAAATAGCAAACTATTTTATATCCAGTGCCACCTGTGCTCATTAAGTAGGTCCCTCAGACCTCTTGGTTGTAACACCTGGAATAAAGAATGGAGTAGAACAGACTAGGCACTGCAAATTTATGATGTAAACACAGAATTGTTAAGAACATGTTTGTTTATCCGCTGCTCTTACACAGATAGTGATGGTGCTGGCAAGCATGTTATGTATGCATTTAACAAATGTCCAAAAGGAGAGACTATAATTGCCCATATGATCCGTAAAACTCTTTAGTTTCTAAACACAGTCTTTGAGGTGACGTTAAAACAGATATCTGGAGATTTTAACTGCAATGAGTGCTGCATTCATCTGTATATTGCTCACTTTGGTGATCATCTTACAAAACGTACTAGGTAGGAAATCAATGAAAGTTGTTATACTGGATGACTCAGTTGAGAACATAATATTTGCAGACCAACCATACGTGATAGTAGTTCTAAAGCAGAGGTGTTTGGGTCATCCCCATTTCTCATTTCAGACTGTCTGAAGACTCAGGCATATTCTATTTTTCTTAATCTGTTTGTGAACGTGAGCTTAACGTGAGCTTAATTTACAATGCAGAGGTGTAAAATACAATAGACATTTTAAGCCAGAATCTGAATATGGTATAAAACCTTTGTATAGTTCATAAAGTCAAGTGGCTAAAGCGCCTAGCACTAAATTTATTTTAGTGCCTTAACCAGGAATGAAGTATCACACTGCTTTCCATCTGGTAGACATGTATGGAAGCCAAACCTTTGTGAGTATATTCAATGGTATAAAGAAGTTAAATAGGAAAACCTGCCAAAAAGGAAATGATTCTGACCCAAGGTAAAGTGGAAATCTGTCTGAGATGTGGAAGCATTCATCTTGCAGACTATGAGGTGCAAATATATATGCTTGCTCAACAGAAAGACTTGCTCATGTTATGACTAAGAAAGGGATCTTGTAATTAGAAGTCTTCCAAGCTACTTAAGTCTGTGCCAGGTATTGGGCCTCTGCCAATCTTTGATTAACAGAAAGTGCTACTGTTGAAACAGTTGAGACAGAAGAGAACAGTGGAGAACTACAGTCAACATTTGTCTTTTCTAGCATGCACAAGTTCTGCCCTTGCAGGCCACCACAGGCTCTTGAAGATAGGCAGCACAGAAAGGCTGGGCAAAATTCGTAAGTTGTGTAGATGATCAGTGGACTAGATAAGCCTTGAGACACAGTGCTGACACCCACTGGTCCAAAGCAATCAGCTGCCTGGGTCAAAGGAGTAGCTGGTGAAGGAAGGATTTAGATTCAGCTCTCACTGAGGTCTCAAACACCTGAGGTCAGTATTTGTGACAACAAAAACCTTAGCACTAACGACATTGTTTTGATGATTCCTACTTTTGGTATGAGCCTGGGAAATTCAGAGCAAAGCAGCACAATGATTTCTGTATGTTTATTGTTGCAAGGAACTGGCTGGTCTCTTTCTAGGGATTGAAGAAGGTAGATATTGCAGTTTGCACAGGGTTTCCTTGGCAGTACGTGTTGTGCACTCATCAAGGAGTAATGCAGTTCATCACTTCAAATGGAGACTTTCAGACCATCAGTGGTATTTTAGGGAATTAAGGTAGGGAAAACCTCCTTTACTAGGGCTAAGATTGTAGTAGACCCTGCTAGAAAGTGGAATGTGGTAATATATGAGCTTTGTCTACCAGCGTATTGAGTATAAGCCTCATGCTTGTCACCTTGGTAGCAAAAATCTTGTGTCTCAATCTGCCAAAGAGGACTAGATGACAAAAAAAGATCTCCCAGCCATTACAAGTCTGAGAGATGGTGCAATAACTTGGTGTATGATAAACACAGGGATGCTGAGAGCCTGTGTACCTGCCCCTGGCATCTCAAGGAGTATTTGGAGGCATTCAGCAGAAAACAAACCAAAATCAAACCTCAAGCTGGGAGAGCAGGTAGTTATCTGAGCTCAAGAACTCTTGATTCTAGTTCTTTATTTTGATCAGATAAGGTAATAGATCAGCTGAGCTAAATAGGCAGTCACAAAACACTGGGCTCTGGTGAGCTTGCTTGCTCAGGCAATAGGATTGGTGCTAAGTAAGTGTTTGATGAACTCTGCAGAGGTTTATTCAGTTCCAGAGCCAAACTGAACAATTTCATATGCATGTTGCAAAGTTTGAAAGTATCCTCAGGGATGATGCCAGCATCCCCTTCCTGTGGCAAACTTCTCCAGTCACCATGGCTGTAAGGCTTGGCTCAGTTGACCGTATTGACTATCACCCTTTCTGGCCCCAGTACTTTATGCCTGTCAAATACTGATCTCTTCTTAAAATATGCTAGGGCTTTTTAAGTTGCCATAGTCATAAGAACTCTGTGTTATTTAGCAGTTCTGGAGGTGAGACCACTGCTTTCAGCAGGGGTGGGAAGCTGCTCTGCTCGCAGATGGATAAGACAGCTCTGCTCCCAGCTGGTGATTCTTAGAAATGGAAAAAAATAAAGACCTCCCAAAACTGAGCAAGGCACCCAAGGTGACTCTCACTGATGTTCAGGAGTTACATGAGGCACTTGTGGGAAGGACCAGAAAAAAAACCAAAAACCCTACTGAGACCTAGGGAACGATATGGGGGTGCGTTCTAGTAATGAGCCTATAAAAAGAAAGGAGTGCAATTCATTAAGGAGTTTGCAAATGTCTGTCTTTCAGGAGTTTAGTGTTGATATAGTTGAATTACTACTCTGAAACTGAAAATATTTGAAGAGTCAGCTGTTTGGAAGCTGTTATGAAGTTTGTTTGACCCTATTTAAGACAGCTTGTGACATTCCTTCTGGAAAAAATCTAGATGAAACAGACAGCTACTTCAATGCAACAGTTATTAGGAACTGTGTAAAGCATATGGTGGGGAGGGATTGAGGGCTTGTGTCAGTCACTTGAAGAAGAATGCAAAAAACCAGCAACAAAGCACTGGAAACAATAATTTAAAGAGGGATCAGAATATAATATTGGAAGAGTTGAGTGAACTAGAAAAGAAGGGATGAGGTATAATTGTACAGATTGCAAAGTCATGTACTTCAGGACTAATAACAAGAATCTCTGTTATAGGATGACAATTCATCATTTTGAAATGACAGAAGAGGGGAATACCCTGGATATATCAGTTGATCACAGCAAGCCTGTGAAGTTCAGATTGATTTAGCTGTGAAAAGTACAAACATAATCCCCAAATATGTCATATGAGGTATTTTTGGTGGGAATTGAGAAGTGTTAATGCTTCTGTACTGTTAAGACTGCATCTGAAAAATTTCATACAATTTGATTAATTTGTGTTCAGCCAAGATGAACACACTTGAATGTTCAGAGGAACAAAAACTGTACTTTTGACAGGAGACCTGCACTGGCTTAGCCTTACAAAGCAAAAGCTAATGGAAGATATGTTTTTATTTTATAAATAAAGTTCAATATAGTTTTAAAAACATAAAGGGAAAATGCTACTGAAGCAAAAAGAAAGAGAACAATATAATCACAAGAATGAAAATTGTATATACATATATTAAGGCTGCAAAACGAGAAGGCAGCTTCTAACAGCCAGGAGGAGAACGAAGTGGAGGAAAAGACTTAGATGTTTATGATTCCCTAGGGCAGAGGTATATTCCACATTAAAAGCTAGTGTACGTACCGTTGTGTGTGTTATGGTTTAAACCCAGCTGGTAACTAAGTACCATGCAGCCATTCGCTCACCCCTGCTTTCCTTTTCTCCCAGGCAGGATGGGGAGGAGAATCAGAATATAAAATCTATGCGTTGAGGTAAGAACAGTTTAATAACTAAAATAAAGTACACTATAATACTAACACTACTGCTATGAGTAATAATGATGAGGGGCATAACAAGGAGAGAGATATCAGCCTAAAAGGGGAAAAGGAGAAAAAGCTGGTAAACAACAGTATTGCACAATACATTTGCTCACCACCCACTGACTGATACTCAGCACAACCTGAGCAGCAATTGGTCCCTCTAAGGGGACTAAAAACTTTCAGTTTTTTGGAAGAACAGACAAACTGAATTCAAAAGAGTGTCCAAATGATAAATCAATTTTTAAAACTGGTCTATGTTTTTCATAAAAAATGGTTCAAATCCACACTTCAAGTGCCAAGTTAATGCTAGCTAGATAGCGACAAATAGGTGCTGATCTACATACAATAATTTTAAAAGAAAAAACCCCACAAGCTTAAAATATATCACTGGCATTTTAATCTAGTGTGGAATTTTTTAATACAGTTTATCTATGTATGTAAATTGAAGCTGGCCAAAATACATAGAAAAACATAGGTAGACACACATTTCTATCATGCATTTATGTATATATATATATGTTTGAATACTTATGAAAAAACTTGGCAATAGAATAAAAACTCCAGGTCTGTGTACACCTGCATATTTAAAGTGTGATTTTTTGACAAAGATATGGTATTTCCTTTCAGGTGTACCACATATGCAAAACAATGAAAAATACTGATAATGAAATAAACAGCAGATACAGTAAAAACTCGATTTTTCTTTTTGGGACCCTCATTTATACTAGATAATTTGCAATTAATACCTTATGAAAATTGCCTGTTTTGTATGCATGAGCAGACAAAAAGCTTCCTAAGAGCATCATTGTTTCCTTAGCGAAAGATACAATGCCAGTGACATTATCGGTATTATACACTTGAACCACAGTTGGTGGAGACGACATCTTGTATGGTGTGCTGTCATGCATTTAGGACTAAATCTTATTGCAGCAAGTGGATGTTTTGCCACTGAATTCAAAAGGATACAGATTTGGCCCTCATTACTTGCCTCCATTTCTCCATCTAATTAAAGCATTTGAATGCTGACAGGTCACTGAATGAATGCCCAATTAATTACTGATTTGTTCGTCATAGCCACAGCCTAAATGCTATGAGTTTATACTGTAGACTCAAAATGACTCCTTGGATTTGAGCTGTGCTCTAAATAATCAGACATTTTTGCATGGCACAAAAGGAAAGTCCAAATATATGAATTTTAAAAAGTATGTTAAATTTGTGCTTTCAATATGTATTTGGGATATCAGAGGAAGTTTTCCTATTGCATATGCTGCATACATGTAAGTGTTAAATATGAAGTGCATACTGTACAGTACATCGACTTTTCTGCCAGTTAAATTAGCAAATATGTAAATTATAAAAGATGTCAGAACACTAAAAAACATCTGCTAACCAAAGTAAAAGGTAATGATAATGATGATAAATAAGGAAAAACAAAAGTAAGTATTGTATGAGGTGGATATTCACCCAGCTGTGCATTGCAATAAAGGAGTTATGAAGCAGGGCTATCCTATTAGCTGACAATCTCGAACAGGTTCAGAAAACAATTTTTAAATTTTGAAAGACATTCCTGTGACAATGTTCATTCTTCCTTTCTGTAATTTGGAAGCCCTTTATGAATGCACCCTCTCATTAAGAGAGCAGGGTGCTGAAAGAAAAATCGATTTTGTGCAGGATTTCAGCATTTTGAAAGGTGGATTTCTTCTCATCAGGAACAACTTCCAGAAAACAAACCAACAAGAAGATTCTTCACAAGGCAACTCTTACCCAAAGCTGTCCTCCTAGAGGTCTCCCTAACAGCATGAACAGGAAAGCTCTGAGGTCCCTGAAGCAATCTGCTTAAAGAGCTGCACTGTATCATAGACTTTAAGCGGCAAATATCTCCCATCATGTCTTCCAAAAAGCTGAGCAGATGACATTGCAGAGTAGAGGGAGGACAAGAGTCATCTGGAATTGTTCCAGCCACCTCTAATCACTGGATTTCACTGTCTCAAATGCAATTCAAAGTATACACCTCCCTGCTTAGCAGAAAAAATACTTCAGCTGACATCATGACAGACACAGCTTACAACATAACTTAGGAGTTATGTTATAATGAAACTTCGGAGTTTCATTTACAGATTTATTTGCATGATGAATCAATGTCAAGATGCATTTAGATATTTATATGTGTAGCGATCGTGTCATCCATGTTACACAATTTCAAGATGTTGACTACCCTGAGCATTATATATGTGAATGCAACACTGACCTTGGTGCTTGTTCTACAGATTGGAAGTCAACAATCACCATTTAGAACTAGAAACTTGGGGCTAAATGGTTATAAGATTCCAACTTCTCATTTTAGCATTAACTTCAACATCAACAGCAGAACATTCTTTGTGTCTTCTTACGGGCTTTCTCATGCTATAACAATATAAAAAGCTAACCACCAATAATGGTGTATTATGTATGGATGTGCGTATTAGAATCGTAGAGCCATAGAATATTTAGGGTTGGAAAGGACCTTAAGATCATCTAGTTCCAGCCCCCTTGCCATGTGCAGGGACACCTCACACTAAACCATGACACCCAAGGCTTTGTCTAATCTGGCCTTGAGCACTGCCAGGGATGGAGCATTCACAACCCCTCTGGGCAACCCATTCCAGTGCCTCACCACCCTAATAGGAAAGAATTTCTTCCTTATATCCAATCTAAACTTCCCCTGTTTAAGTTTGAACCCATTACCCCTTGTCTTATCACTAAAGTCCCTAATGAAAAGACCATCCCCACCATCCTAGTAGGCCCCCTTCAGATACTGGAAGGCTGATATGAGGTCCCATCTCCCCCTCTTATGTCTTCACTTTTCAAGGAAGTTTAATTATGATATAGTGAAACCTTGCTCTGGAAGAAAAGCTGTCTAAACTTTCTCTCAAGCACCTGTGTGGTCAGTCCCTGCATGTAAAATCATGGCAACCATTTGGGTGTCATTCAAAATACCTACCCTGTTCTTCCACTCTCCATAATATCCATCACCTATGCATGATCCTTCTAATCAGATTCCCTGTGGTTCTATCAATTATGATCAGTATGAATGTAATGCTAGCTCATTTCCAGCAATCTCTGACAATTAAATCTTCTATCTCATGTGATGAATGGCCTCATTTTTCTTCCTTATATCCCAAGGAAAAATATATAGTGCCTGTGGTGCTGTTTGCAGAAATGGTTTGAAGTAGTTTACAGTCCTCCAAAAGATCTAAGAACAACATTTAATACAATATGTCTTAAAATAAAGCGCAAAATATTACCTTATTCATGCTGAAGAGGACAAATAAAATTAAGTACACAATGTACACAGTGGAGAATTTCTATCAGCCATATTAATTCATTGTATAAATAGTGTGAGAGAGCTGTGAGAACTCAACTACTTTATAGTCATGACTAACAGCTGAGTAATAAAAACATCCTGAACCAGAGTGAATTGTAGGCAGATTGACCCTTGGTATTCTTGTAGCTTTTAGAGCCTGTATATACATTTTTTCCTCTTCTCCCACTACATCTGAAGCTAAGAAACAAAGTAAGTGTCAGATTCCAACACAGGTCAGAGACCTCAGCCATTATGTAGGTACAGTTTTGTTACGTAAATTTGTGTAAGTCAAGACTCTAGCACTCCTATGGCTTCTAGTTCCCTGTGTTTTTCTGAAATGGTTCAATGTGAACAAAACAGCAAGATGAAGAAAATGATTTCCCATGGCCATATGAGTTACTAATAGCTAATATGGGTTTTAGAAATGGTAGAAGATCTTGTTATTGCTCCAGTGTCCCCAAAGTGCCTATTTCTTTCATGAAATGATTTTTCTTTCACCTCCACATACAAGGAATACAGTTTCATCTAGATAACAAAAAAGAGGCAGGTCAGACCTAAAAAACAAAAGCAGATTTCAGAGTACTCTCCTTCAAACGAGAACTTTAGCAGTTTCTCTGTTCATGAACACTTCAGGAAGTCTGGATAGCAACAGATTCTAATTTATTAATATTCATTTATTGAAAATATTTATAAAATTTATAATTACAATATTTACAATATAGACTGTAACATTTATTACATTTCAGTAAAATAGGAGTTTAGCTTAAGTCTTTCTAAATAAAGATTTTTTAAACTATGAAAATATGGATTGGTTGGGTGACCTATACTCACTTTTTATCTTTGCCCAAAAGTCATAGTGAATATGGAGTATTTAGTTTTGATCAAGCCTGCTTAAAATCCTGTAAAATAATTCTTCCTTCTTGCTCAACCCAATATTAGATGGCCAAGTATTAGATTCTCCTGGAAGGCATGATAAGGCGCATGAAAAACAAGGTGCTTGGTGACAGTCAGCATGGCTTCACTAAGGGGAAGTCCTGCCTGACCAATCTGGTGGCCTTCTATGATGGGGCTGCAGTACTCATGGGCAGCAGCCGATGTCATCTATCTGTCTGGACTTGTGCAAAGCATTCGACACTGTCCCACACATCCTTGTCTCTAAATTGGAGAGACATCAATTTGATAGGTGGACCACTCGGTGGATATAGAACTGGCTGGATGGCCACATGCAAACAGTTGTGGTCAATGGCTCAATGTCCATCTGGAGACGAGTAACGAGCGATGTCCCTCAGGGATCAGTGTTGGGAACCATCTTGTTCAACATCTTTGTCCCTGACATGGGCAGTGGGATTGAGGGCATCCTCAGCAAGTTTGCCGATGACACCAAGATGTGTGGTTCGGTTGATACGCTGGAGGGAAGGAATGCCATCCAGAGGGGCCTTGACACACTTGTGAGGTGGGTTGATGCCAACCTCATGAAGTTTAACCATGCCAAGTGCAAGGTCCTATAACTGGGTCAGAGAAATCCCAGGAACAGCTACAGGTTGGGCAGAGAAGAGATTCAGAGCAGCCCTGCGGATAAGGACTTGGGGGTGCTGGTCAATGAGAAAATGAACATGAGCCAGCAGTGTGCGCTTGCAGCCCAGAAAGCCAACCGTATCCTGGGCTGCATCAAAAAGAGTGTGACCAGCAGGTCGAAGGAGGTGATCCTGCCCCTCTCCTCTGCTCTTGTGAGACCTCACTTGGAGTATTGTGTGCAGTTCTGGTGTCCTCAACATAAAAAGGACATGGAACTGGTGGAACAAGTCCAGAGGAGGGCCACGAGGATGATCAGGGGACTGGAGCAGCTCCCATATGAAGACAGGCTGAGAAAGTTGGGGCTCTTTAGCCTGGAGAAGAGAAGGCTGCGTGGAGACCTCATAGCAGCCTTCCAGTATCTGAAGGGGGCATATAGGGATGCTGGGGAGGGACTCTTCATTAGGGACTGTAGTGACAGGACAAGGGGTAATGGGTTAAACTTAAACAGGGGAAAGTTTAGATTGGATATAAGGAGGAAATTCTTTCCTGTGAGGGTGGTGAGGCACTGGAATGGGTTGTGAATGCTCCATCCCTGTCTGTGTTCAAGGCCAGGTTGGACGAAGCCTTGGGTGGCATGGTTTAGTGTGAGGTGTCCCTGCCCATGGCAGGGAGGTTGGAACTAGATGATCTTAAAGTCCTTTCCAACCCTAACTATTCTATGATTCTAATGTGACAGAGAAATCTGTGGTTATCAGGGTATCAACAGGACAAAACCTAAACCAAATTATTTCTGAAAGTACTGTCCAGTTTGTCAGGAGGAACACTGCGTCTTGTGTCCTTTCAACATTTTAGCATATATACTTCAGGCTAGTCAGGCTACTTTCCATGACTTCTGCTGTCCTGTGAGCCCATTCTGCATAGGTATATATGGAAGATGTGAATGGTTAAATGGATGTACTTCTAAATAGGTATAAATTAATTTACATTAATAATCAGAACTCCAACCAAAAAATGTCACACTCAAGAAGTAACAGTCTACAAAGTCCATAGTGAATAGAAACCTCAATTTCTCTCTGCCCTCCATGACTTCCCTGCTACCTGTAAATATTCACTACTGCAAGAGAATTCACACTTAAAGTTTTAGAAAATAAGCATAGACCAATGTTTGAGTCAACGGGGCATAGATAAAAACAAACAGCCTTTTTCTTGGGGGTGATATGTGATCTTTAAGAAACTCTTCTTTGAAGGGTACAGAGCTGAATCAAGTGCTGTTTGGAAGCAACTACAGGTCAATGATATCAACTAGTTTGCATCTAGTTCCAGTTTTCTTCAAACAGGTCAGTTGTATGGAAGTTGCTTCCAAGAAGAAAGTGTATTTCTCCCATTGTCATTTCATGAAAGCTGAGTCAGTTTTAATGAGCAAATGTTACATCAATTTGATCAGGTTTTCAGTTAAATCCACTGTGTCGGAAAGATTCATTACACTAAGGAAATAAGGGCTCACAAGAATTACCATATTGGAAACAAACTAAAACAAGATCTTTTCACATATTGTTTTTAGTAGCTGGCTTTAAAGAAGCTGGAGTACTGCCTATAACGAGCAAATAAGAGAAAATCCTTCTTGAGACAAGTATTTCCTTTTAAGGTCTATTTGCCTAAAAGTTGTTTATTTGATGCTTAAGGAGCCCAGTTCCTTTCCATTATCCTATTCTTCATTTTCAGTACTTGCATTCCGAACTTTTCAGTATTACCTCATGATAATCAGGTTCCCAAATTAATGGTAACTTGTGTTGAAAAGGCAACCTTTTAAACAGCCTAGTATTGCCATTTTTAAGTTTTGTTGAATATCTCCTTCGTACTATGATCAAACAACATAAATTAAAGTTTCCTGTCCCACACATACCATTCATTATTTGTGTACTTTTTAGATGGTTCCTCTTCTACGAGGCAGATATTATCCCTATGTGTAATCCTTTTTCACATTCTGTTACTATTCTGTTTTCATTTTCCTTCTCATTTTCTTTGTTTAAAGACAGAATTCCCACCACTGAATACAGTATTAATTTGAAGCTCTTTTCCCGATTTGTATAAATACACAATAATATCTTCCATAATCCTTTTCCTTGTGAATCTGAAAGTGTTTCCATCACTGCTGTTAAGTATAAAAAACCACAGAAATTTTCTGGTATTTTATAAGTGACCTAAGTTTTACTTTGTAAGAGTCATACTTATGTGTACTGAGACACAGAGTACTCTACTACTTCAGGTATAATAAAGAAATGGTTACAGTATTAATAATATAGAATGATTACAGAATTATAAATGTAGGAAATCTCTGCTTCACATTTAACATGAACAAAAAAAAAATTTGGATAAGTATCTTGACATTTGGGAAGAGTAGCTGAAACATTTCCAAAGTTTCCGAATTTACCGAGTCTGTAAAACTGGTTAGGAAATGAAGTAAGATCAGGATTTTTCTTTAGTTTTGTAGGGTTCCTTTTGCAATTCTGTTTGCAGTACTTACATACTTATAATCGTAGAATCATAGAATAGTTACAGTTGGAAAGGACCTTAAGATCATCTAGTTCCAACGCCCCTGCCATGGGCAGGGAGGGACACCTCAGACTAAACCATGCCACCCATGGCTTCGTCCAACCTGGCCTTGAACACAGACAGGGATGGAGCATTCACAGTCTCGTTGGGCAACCCATTCCAGTGCCTCACCACCCTCACAGGAAAGAATTTCCTCCTTATGTCCAATCTAAACTTTCCCTGTTTAAGTTTTAACCCATTACCCCTTGTCCTGTCACTACAGTCCCTAATGAAGAGTCCCTCCCCAGCATCCCTATATGCCCCCTTCAGATACTGGAAGGCTGCTATGAAGTCTCCACGCAGCCTTCTCTTCTCCAGGCTGAAGAGCCCCAACTTTCTCAGCTCGTCTTCATATGGGAGCTGCTCCAGTCCCCTGATCATCCTCGTGGCCCTTCTCTGGGCTTGTTCCACCGGTTCCATGTCCTTTTTATGTTGAGGACATCAGAACTGCACACAATACTCCGGTTGAGGTCTCACAAGAGCAGAGGAGAGGGGCAGGATCACCTCCTTTGACCTGCTGGTCACACTCCTTTTGATGCAGCCCAGGATATGGTTGGCTTTCTGGGCTGCAGGCTCACACTGCCGGCTCATATTCATTTTCTCATTGACCAGCACCCCCAAGTCCTTCTCCGCAGGGCTGCTCTGAATCTCTTCTCTGCCCAACCTGTAGCTGTGCTTGGGATTGCACCTACAAAACACTGAAAGCTTCCTCTTATTTCACAGGATCATAGCATCAAACTAATAGAGGTTTTAAGTGAGATCTCTTGTCCAACCTGCTGTTGCTATCTCATCTTCTGGCTGGACAAGCCCAGCTTCTTCATGCTTTCCTCATTTGCCAGTGCTCCGAGCACCAACCATGTTTGTGGTAATCCACCAGATTTGCCTTATCTTGTTGATGTCTTTCCTGTATTGGAGAGTGGGAAGTAAAACTTTCTGCAGTATTCTAAATGTGTTCTAGCAAGTATTGTGTTGGGAGGATGATAATTTCCTTCAGTCTACTGGCTGCACTCCTGCTCATACAGCCCAGCATGTTTTTGACCATCTTTGCTTCCAGACCACGCTGCAGTCTCATATGCAGTTCACTGTCCACTAAGACCTGCAGGGATTTTGCCACAGAGCTCCTCCCTGGCCTTTTCTTTTCTAAGGGCAGGACTTGGCAGTTGTCTCTCTTGAATTTTTTGTAGTTCCTTTCCTCCAGCCTGCCTAATTTACTCTGAATGGCAGCCCTGCTCTTGAGGGTTTTCCCAGCTTAATCTAATCTTCAAAACTGATCAGGATGAACTCTACCACCTTCCTCAGATCAGTATTAAAATTGTTAAATAGAGCAGGTCCTAGTTTACACGTCTGCATTACTCCACTTGTAACAAGTCTCTGGGTGGAGTAGAAGCAATTACCAATTAAGCAATTACCCTCTAAGTCCAGCCATGCACCCATTTTTTTTATCTGTCTGGTTGTCCAAACATGAAGACCATAGGGTTTTACCTTAGGCCCCAAAGTACAGTGGGACATCATGTCAGAAGCCTTGCAAGGCAAAGTAAATAATATCATGCCTTTCTCTTCATGTACAAATCCAATAATTTAATGAGAGATGGTAGTCAGGTTGGTCATGATCTCACCATGTGATTCTGCCTACTACTTCCTTTAAGGAAGTGTATTGTTTTCTGAAATCCAGGGTCAATGTTTTGCTACTCTCCTTCTTTGCTTATGTTCAGGCCTTAGGCCCCACAATTTCATGGTCATTACAGTCAAGGCTGCTGTTGATTGTCATGTCCCTAAGAAGTTCTTCCTTTGCTGTGAAGAGCAGATCTAGCTGAGGTTTAAAAGATCCAGTCATGACCAGTGACAGGAATTAATACTCATGATATTTTATGTTACAATCTTATGCAAATACCAATAAACCAGTCTTCCCAAAATTCCCAGGGCAAGCCCAGTCTTCTCACTGGGAGAAGATTAGAGCCTGGCATGAAAATAGTCTAATGCTAACACTGTTGGAAATCCACACCCCCTTCTTTTCTCCCCAGTCTTAAAAATACACAGAAAAATGACAAATGAAAAAATTAAATGGAGATTTACTTGATTGTTAAGATAATTTTTATTCTTATAAACATTTTCTTGCATGTGTAGATTTAGGAAAAAAATCTAGGAAAGCTTTAGAAAACTTTTGCATCCACTGGCATTCAAGTTCGAGTAAATCAGTATTATTTTGTGACCTTTTTTTTTCTTCCTGACTAATTTCCTCACTTCTCAGCAGGTGAAACCTGCTGCCAGTTAGAGACTTACAGTGTTCAGCATCCATTCTGATGCAAACCAAAAAAGGCAAGTCTCTTGCTGGCTGGGGACAATGGAGTCATTAATCAAAATCACTCTCCATCTCCTCTGATGATGGGGGTGGGGGGGAAGCCAGTCTACTATCAGGGTGCAAAACAAAACTAGAATCACTGGGCTACAGCTTCAGAAAAGGAGGTAATATGGAACAAGTTCTAGGGAAAATGACAGGAGTGGAAGCACATCTCCAAACCTCAGGATCCTGGGGCTGACCTTTGGGTTTGATGGTAATTTAAAGTAGTTTCAAGGCTGCCTTGAGGTATTGCTGATTCTTAAGAGCCACAAGAAGTCCTTCTGATGATGGTCCGTAATACCTGGGGCACAGAAACTTGCAGTATGTTCCTCTCCAGTAGTCATACAGTACAAACATTTTTAAAGTGGAACTTGCAGTGAGGGAAAGGGAAAAAGCCATTACTGCAGGATTTCTGTATGTCAGAGAAATCCTCAAAGAGGTGCTTAAGCTGACTTTCAGGCTGCTTTGTGCTGTTACTATTGCACAGAACAGGATGAGTTCCCCCATGGATCTGTCTTATAAATATTCTGAAGAGATAATCTTGAATTCTTCAAAATGTTTTAAAGTGGAAATATTGTAAAAGGCATGTGAAATTCTACACACGTTATTGGTCCATTCTAGGGCTGGTCAATGGCATCTTACAGCTGATTATATCGGAAAATGCCAGTAAGACTCATAGCTAGTGATCAATAGCCAGTAACTGAGACTACACAGAATATCCCTATCAGGAATATATCTATGCAGGGATCATCTGCATGCAAGTAGCATAGGGAAGGAAGAAAACTAATAAAGCGGTTTAGATGCATTACCCCTTCCTCCCCTGCTCTCTGATTTAAACCAAACTCCTTAAAGGTTTTCATGTAAGTCAAAACACTAATTTGTCCAGATGAAGGCTTTTGTCACATTTTCTATCTACTGGCCAGCTGTAAATAGGAAATCTAGAGTAATACAAAGCCTGCTGGACAGCTTCACCAACTTTTGCAGAACTTCAGCTTTCTTTGATTAAATAAACAAACACACAAACAAACAACTCCTTTCTAATCTCCAGAAAGCAAAGTCTTCCAAAAGGACTGTCAGTTGGCAGGCTGCTGAGAACTTATTTCACCATAGTGTTAGCTGTGAAGTATGATGACAGTTTTAATGTCAATGCTATGAATTATTTTAGGACTAATTTCTTTAATGGGGGCTTGGGTAGGGGGTGAAATGTCAAAAATATACAAAGTCTTTTACAGTATTGCTGGAAGAAGGCCCTATCTATATTTTCCAGCCTATATTCTGATTCATGTATAAGTGGTTAATTCATACAATGATATATGTCTTATCAAACAACAAAATAACATGCTCAGTTTGACAAGGCCAAAGGAAAAAATGACAAATATGTACATGAAACCAGAAGTATTCTCCAAAAGGGCAGTAAATTCTCAGTGGATTACTCCGTAGCGGAGCTATACCAAAACAAAAACAATGCATCAAATCCAGTTTTGGGAATGAGTCCTGAAATACAGTGATCTCACTGAAGCCGTTGGGATATGCAAGGGCCCACCACCTCTTAAGATCTGGCCTTGAATTTCAAATCAAGTATTTCATTTTACTTGCAAGTGCTAATGCCAAAAAAACCAAGCAAAAAGGAAAATGATGTTTCAGTCCCTCAGGCTTTTCTTAAAGAGATTACCTCAGGCTTGACACTTTTATCCTTGGGATAGGATACCAGGGCCTGTAAGAAAAGTTAAATCTGATCCAAAATACTCAATTAATTATAAAGGTAAATTATGAACACAATAGTTTAGATGATTACTGATGACTCCTCTGAAAACAGGCATGATGAGCAATCAATTATATATTTAAATGGCCATGTCTCCCCTACATCTTTTAGGTCAGAACTATGTCAGTCTATGGTTTAAAGATCATATCAAAGGATTTAAGTAAGTGGCTGAAAACGCACGTTGCTTTAAACTCTACTTCTCAATCTTCAGCTTATGATTTTTTTTACTCATTGATGATTTGATATTTTTTGAAGTATATGAACTATATTATTCTCACGTTTTCATGTGGCTAGTCTGCATCTGGTTTCTGATTTTTTGTTTCCTGTAAACGTACTTTCTTACATACGCTACCTTGTTTGAACAAAAGAACATTAGAAAAAACATGAAAAATAACAAGGCTATTGATATGGTATAATACACAAATGCTTCCCCAAGTTAATCAGAGTAGCGGAAACAAAGTTTAGCTATGAAGAACTGCAGAAGTACCACACAAGGCTGAGTGATAACACCGTGGATGAACTTCAGAGCAGAAGAACTGGAAGTGATGCACTTGGGATTAACCAAACAGAAATTTATATATGCAGTACCAGGTGCTGAACTGACTATTACTACCCAGCAATGGGATCCTGGAGTTATAACAGTGAAAATGTCAGTTCAGTACCCAATGAGGAGATGTGAACAGAAACAATATCATGAACATAATTTTGCAGCTAGGTGATCCGATGGTGCACCTGCATCTTGAATAGTGTGTGTATTTCTGGTCCCTCCACTTCAACAAAGATGTGGAAAAGCTATAAAAGATCCAGAGAAAGGATGACTCTGAGAATGGCCACGGTTATGGAACAGCTTCTGTATGAGAAATGATTAATTATCCTGGCGTTCTTCAGCCTGAATAGGAATTACCTGGTTGGGGGATACTAGAACAGCTGATAAAATAATGAGTGAGAGAGAGTAAGTACTAGGGAAAGATCCTTCATTGTGTTCTGAAATACAACAAATAGGAGACTTTAAATAAAACAACCGGATGGAAGGTTCACAATGCCAAAATGAGATGGTTCTTTAGTCTGGATAGACTTAATCTGTGAAACTCCTTGCAAGATTCCTGGATTCCAGAAGTTTTACGTGGGTTTAAAAAGCAACAGCGATGTGTATTGAAGATGAATCTATAACAGATTATCAAACAAAATGAACCCACCTCTGAGCTACAAGCTGTTGGAGATCACAAGGGTTAGTCTATGTACTCTCCTAATATCCATCCCTGGTTGCCTTTGCCTTTGTGAAGGGTATCAAGGGTATTAGTATAGATGGCTTTTGGTTGGACATAGTAGAGACATACTAACATTTTAAAGAATTAATGCATGGATGCAAACGATAATAAAAACGTATTTGGACAGGTTTTTAGGACTGTGTTTTGAACATCAGTTTCCCTAAACCTTTCTATTCATGGTGCCAATGATCCTGTGACAGCAAGGTTAAATAACCAATTTAGTCATGCCTTTGCTTCCTAGACAATTTTTGATCCACTAAAAGGCTTACCTCTCACTACCTGCTTAATAAGTTTACTTAATACTTTCTCACAGAGCAACTTTATCAAAAACCTCCTGAAAGACTAAATACATTGCATTCAAAAAATCTCTGCACAGCATAAACTAGTATATATAAATTAATTGTTCTAGAGAGATAAGTCAACTTTAACTGGCAAAAGCTATTATAAACAAAGATTTATATCAGGGTTTGTTAGAATTCAAGTTTGTGCAGCATTTCTCTCTTTAGATTTTTCCTCTTCTGAGTTCAGGAGGGGCATCTTGGCATCTTAGCCGTCATTGCTTGCTTCCTCGGACACAAGGAGAGGAGGACTTCCTTGTACCAGCTTGGTGAAACCTGCGTGATTATTCTATGCTACACTGTGTGACTTCTGCTCCAAAACTGTGGGCAACGTCATGTGAGTAGACAAACCTGGTATGTTTATACCAAGCTTCAGATCTGAATGTTCATAAATTCACATGCCAGTAAATATGCAACAATAAATCTGACCTTTCTGAGCCAGAAGATATAAACTGCTGTAAAAAGGCAATAGGAATCTTTGTTGCAGGTGATTGCGACAGCACAGAGATTATCTTGGTATTTTCTGTATATATGTGCAAGCAATACTGAGTTAGCCCATTGAGGGAGATCTGATGGTAAGGTAAGTCAATTGATTGGTGTGTGATATAAGAGATAAGTAAATGGGAAGAACTGAGGGTCAAACATAGACGGGGGATACTTTCGTTCTTAATTTCTGTGTACAGTTTTTGGACCAAAATAAAAAAAAGGAAACAAACGTCATTTGCTCCATTTAGCACTTTCCTTCTGACCACTTTTTTACACAATTCATATAAAACTATAGCAGCATAGTTAAAAATAAGTTTCTTAGACACAGGTACAAAAAGAGATTAATTACTTGCATCACAATAAATGATCCCTAACACAAACAGCAATAACAAGCCACCTCCCACCTCCCTCAGTGTCCATTATGAACAGGATTGTTATGATATAGTCTATTAATTTGGGGATTTCATGGGGCAAAAAGTCATAGCTATGCCATTGCTGTTAATCTGCCCCAGTGAGGATTGCCAACACAATTCACAATGCTAGCGGGACCAGAAGCATTCTGGGATAGTCAGAAAACAATTTTTTAGCTGCAGTCATAGACAACCTGACAAAATCACCGTAAAGCTGGGAGGAAACCCAGTCCTTAAATAAGAACTGCATCACTGCTGAACACATGATACCTCTTGGCCTCCCTAGACATATCTACAGATTTGGCCCAGGCCATGGTGGGTGACACAGGGTTTTTGGAAGAACCTGTCTTCTTGGCTTCATCTTTCAACATCACAGGGTTTCTCCAGGGTGAGGTGGCATGGCTGGGGCTGCTGGCAGAGCTGGTCATGCCTGAGGTGGCCAGGCTGCTGGGATGCATTTGTCCCTTACAGCACCCACACCGCTGAAGTCCCATTTCTATGACAAATGTAAACTGGGTTCCTCTAAGCGTCAGCCTCATTAGCAGGTGTATGCTGGCAGACACATGACATTTAGCAGCTCTGTTTTTTGTCTCCCTCCCTCAAGCAACCTCTAGATTTGTCACTGTGACCAGGAAGGGAATAGGCAATAAAATGGCTCTAATCTGATTTCAAAGGTAGTGGGATAGAGTGTGACAACTTCCTGGCACCCAATTGCCAAGAGTAGAGTCATATTAACAGCAATCCTGCCTGCTCCATGGGCCTGATGGAGGTTTGCAAGCCGTTGAATTGATCCATGGAGCAGATTTTATGAGCCCCACGTGCTTTCTCAGCAGGAGTGAGCAAGGCAGTCCCAACAGCTGGGTAAGCCCAAAGGACGATAAACAACTTTACCTCTGTATAGAGGTTTCTTTCACCCAGCTGTCCCTGTGCCTGGGAAAACGGGGAAAAAATGTGTGTGTCCTAAAGTAGAGCAATCCCAAAATAACTCTGCAATCTGTATCACTAAAAAGGAGGGAGTAACTTGTAAGATTTATGCTGTATAAACCAACCACCCCCATATGGTCTATCTTTATGAAGGATGGTCTACAGTGCATCAATACACAATGCTGACTCACAAGTGACTGAGGAAGAATAAGATCTTGGAGCCTTGGATAAGCCAGGGGGAAGCTGTTTAAGCTAGTGGGAATCTTCTGAGTACTTTAAAAGCAAACCTTCAACAATCTTTATTTCCAAGTCTGAATTGGTTGTTCCAATCATCTCTGAGGTTTTACTCCTGTCATTTAAATAATGTAGATTGATGAAAAACTCCGTGGCTTGTATTTTTAAAACTCTTACACTAAAATCTTCCAAAACCAGGAGCTGATATGATCCAACACATAGAAAAAAAGAAAGCCAACAAACAAACAAATGAGCTAAGAAGGAGATAAAACTGCTTAATTGTGGCTGACTCATGACTTTGCTCTTTTTCCACCCTAACCCTGAACTTTTTTAGGTAATTCCTACTGTGATTGTCATGCTGTTTTAAAAAAATACATTTACATATAAAATATTTAGAGTATTTTATTTAAAAAAGATGCTGGAATAGAATCTAATCAGTTGATATTTTCTGGGTTTGGTTGACAGAGTCCTAATGTTAATTCTAAGTGTTGATTTATGACGCTAGAATTCAATCTTCTTGTAAGACAGGATTGCAGTCAATGGAGACGTAAAAAACATACATTTACTTCACTGATAGGTAAAGCTCAGCAGCTAAGAACAAAAAAAAAATTCATTTTTTTCTGGTTTATACTCCTTTTTTTTTTTGCATTGTATTCTGTTGCATTTTCCATTTTTATATGGTTCTTTCCTGTTAGTATTCTTTCTTGGTTGTTTTGGTTGCTAAATTGGACATGAAAGAGAGAGGGAGCAATGGGAAATATTTCAAAATATAATCCTCATGATATATGTATTAAGAAAATCAGAAAGATCATGCTATATAGTCCTTTTTGATAGACACAGTTAAGGATGAAGAAGAAGAAAGCTAACTGCCATGGGAGACAAAAAGCATGAGATACTTCAGGCCTGCTTGAGTACTTTATCATTAGCATTGACTGGACAGAAAAGTTATCTTCACTGCTTTGGTTTTTGCACATATGTAGAGTTCCTCTAGAAGCACATCTATTAGCTACCACTCCCTTCAGAATAGAAGTCATCAGTACTTTGTCCTCTAATGGTTTCTTTCACAGAGGATGAACTGACATTGGTTGACATTGTTTAAAGTATTCCTAATTTTCAGAGTCACAATGTCAGTAACAAATGCCTTTTATCTATTACGCCAATATAGACATTAATTTCAACATAAACAGAAAGAGTGGATTAGTTTATGTAATTTAATATAATTAATTGAAAATACAATAATGACAAAGGGTAAACAAGATTTCAGTCAATGAACTGAGATAAGTGATAATTCTTGAAAAGACAAAGTATCTAGATTGTGTATATAAAATCATTTTTAGAGCACTGGCTTTGTTCAAATATCCAGAATGGTGAATTAGCAAGTAATTTATACAAGCTATGAGAAAAATAAAAAGCTTCTACAAATAAACAGCTGCATTTCAGTACTTCTACTTTCTGAAATCATAATTTAAAAAAATATCTTTTTTTAAATGGAAGAGAAATACTGAAAATATTTTTATTTTGAAATTGCAGATTATTTAATTTCATAGGAATACAAAAGTAGCCTTGCTTACCTACACCAAAGATTCATTTAATCAAGTACCATTTTTCTTAAAGTGACCTGACATGTATTACTGGAGCAAACTTTAAGTGTAGCATGATCATTTCAAAAGCTGAACAGTGAGCAGTGTGTAGATACAGCACTGTCTAAAACACTGATGGATCTATCATCCATTCATTTCTCTAATACTATTTTAGATTTTTTTTTCCTGGTCTCCCACCATCTTCTGCTAATAAATTCCATTATTTATTCATTTGGGAAGAAAAAATAGTGCTTTCTTATCTGTTTTATATCTGGCATTCAATGTTTTCAGTGGGTGATCACTTGTTCTCCAGGTATAAAAAACAATGCTCCTACTCCCTTTCCTACATGGACTTCTAGATGGCAGTCATATTCCCCCATTGCTAAAGGTTTTCAAGCTACACAGCCCTGCCTTGTACAGAAACTGCCCCATCCTACAAAACTTTCTTAATTTGCTTCTCCCTTCCACTCTTTTCCTAAATTTCCTATAATCCTGTAGTAAGATAAACTGATGCAATATTCAGGATAAGATTTATTTGCTTTTCTGGCTTCTCATCATTGAGCTAAAGCTTGCAGAGAACTATCCTCAGTTCCAGAATTTCTCCTGAGTGATAGTAGTTTACAGTCCGTTATTCCATATCACATGTACACTACTATGTGACCATTTACTGTATTTCATTTACCATTGACATGTGAAGATCTTCTGAAATTCTCTGTCATTAGTGTAAGTTTTGAGTGTCTTGAGTTACTCTATCTATCTCACTCATGCGCTTTGCCACCTGACTGCTTGCGCTCTGTTTGAAGTCATTTATTAACACCCTGGACATCACTCATGCCAAGGGCCCTGGAGAACTCTGCTATTAATATCTTCCATTGTGAAAACTGACAATTTAGTCCTACCTACTTTTTCCTCTCTTTTAATCAATTATTAATCTATAAAAGGGCCTTTTGTCTTATCCAAGACAGCTAAATTTCTTTAGAAATCTCTTCTAAGGGACTTTATTGAATGCTTTTTTCAAAACATAAGTACAGTCATTGGGACAACATTACCCATAATCTTTACGACTCCTCAAAGATCCTGACTGATCTGCAAGATCAGATTTCCTTTCATAGAGGCCCAGTTGATTCTTCCCTGGAATATATCATATTTATCTAGATATCTATTAATTCCCTCAGTCATTATAATTTCTTTTGTTTACCTGTTATGGAAGTCAGACTCAGTGGTCTGTAGCTCCCTGGATTGTTTGTGAAGCCTTTTTCAGAGACCAGGGACTCATTAACTGATTTCTACTTCCCTAGCATTGAAACTCATAAAATAATGCCTCACGTACACCTCAGTTAATAGTTCACTAGTTTCATGTCTGTGTTTCTTCAGGACTCTTGGGAGAACATTGTCAAAGCCTTTGAATTGTATAACAGCAACTTCTGAGGTGAAAAATGTTTAATAATTTTAAGTGACTCAATATGGAGCAGCCTGGGTGCAGCTCTTTTGATATACTACATGGTAGTCCTGGCAATATGATATGTGATGGAGTCTAGTTTCCGCTTTTTAGTTTAAAAGTGTATCTCTTGGAAGTAATAGCTCCCACCTCACAGAGAAAAACAGTTGTCCTTTTTACTTAATTGGTAAGCAACAAGATTTCTTATGATATGCATCATACAAATACATCTGCAGGCATTTACTTGGTATATCTTTCTTTCTTATTGGTGAGAAAGTAAGAAAAATGTGGTAACCTTCCCTATATTTTCCTAAGTAGTATTGTTGTGCAGTAAGACTGTTTCTTAAAAGTGTATCTTTTTTAGCTTTTTTTTGTGAAACTACTGTTTTGTTTATTTGATTTCACAAATCAAAGGCTGCAAAACTTTATGTCAGTCTTTGACAGTACTAGAAATAAATGCTGAATGCGCAGAAAATATGTAGTTTAAGAATTCTGTATCTGCATCAATAGCCTGCTTCAGAAAACAGAATACAAATCCCTGGTGGTGGTCACTGCAGAAGTGTGGAAGGGAAAGAGGATGGTTGAGAAAATTCAGAGGGCCAGAGGGAGAAATGACCACCATTATCATAAGAAGCAAAATAAAAGATGAAAGGTTTTCAGCTAACATTATGTTTCATATATATTTGTTTACTCTTGAAAACAGGCTAAATGTATATTTGCAGGGAACAATGCATTACAGTATGAAAAATTAATATAAGACTACATTTAAATAACTGATTTGGACCCAGGAGGAATATGGTTCCCTTGTTAAAGTAAGTTCATTAGCATAAGAAGCACAAATATGAAGGGCAGAAATGGAGGAGGGTTCCCATGTTAATAAAGATTTACTTCATGATTTCTGAATGACAGAAATCAACAAAAGCTAGGAAAGAGAAAGTTCCATCAAACATTCTAACCTTGACTAGGAAATGAAATCAGAAGCTTGAACTCAAATTTGGAGTTCCTTTTTTTTTTTTTCTTAACATGAGTCACAAGGTATAAATTCTCCCTGGTTTTCCCTTCAAAGTTTGATTATGCAAGTAAATGACAATGGGTCCAGCCATCTAGTCTTACTTTGCTTACATTGAGGTTAGAATTTCTACTTGTTTCTTCTGTATTTTTTTCCCACAAAAAAAGAAAAAAGTGGAAAATTTGTTTTCAGTAATGCTATCTTATACTTTTAAGGTACTATTTATTCTAAAATATCCCAGATGTTTTCTATGAGAAGACGAACCATTTCATCTGCTCCTGAAACACAGCTAGCTGTCAAATACACAAAACTACAGAACTGTGGAAAATACAAAAAATATTTAAAATTAAATAGGTGAAAAACAGGTACCAAGGTGGGAGAGCTTCAGAAGAATAAACCTTTTAAAAACAAATTTGCAAGTGGATAAATCTGCGATTTATGGTTGCCACCACTGGCATGTTTTCTCGAATACTGCTTGAAGCAAGTATGGAGAAGTAAGCTCCAGCTACAAAATAATCAAACCAAAACCATCAGCCTTTTTGTTGGAAGCATTCTCCATAGGACTGATATAGTTATCTCTTGCATTGCTTAGGAGCTCTAATGAAAACACATTCAAATGTGGCTGGATGCTAGCTTTATATTGCTAGGGAGAGGGGGCTTTACTTGAGACACCAGTCCTGCAAATGAATATGTATTCAACAGATTTGTTGAAGTACACATTATACTATGAAGATAGCAGGGATTTGTTTTTGCAGTGTTGTGTAGGTGTTGGTACTGGGCACACAACTCACATCATGTTTCCACCTTTTTTGGTTGATGGGTGAAATCTCTGACTGAGGGCAGATTGTATGCTCAGCCAAACAGGGGTTTGCCCCTCTCAGTCAGCAGCCCTCAAGCTGACAATTGCTGGCTTACTTAGGGAGGCATCAGTTAGCTCTCAGCCACACCCACCAGAGAAAATGGATGCATGTGTCTGCCACCATGGCCTTACACCTTTGCAAAGAGTCTCTCTGAGCAGAGACACAGCTGGTTTGTGCAGGCAGGCTGGAAGGAATGAGCCAAACCTATGCTTTCTCGACTTTCCAGCACTTGCTCTGTATAAACTTGCATGTTGTAAATGAAGGGATGCCTCTTAACTCTTGAGCTAACTGCTGTGAGGAAATTTGGTAAAATAACCTTAATAGGAAGCAGTAAAACACATTTTTTGAGCTGAAAAGTGGAGAATTATAAACATGGAAAACCATGCAATATGATTAGTGGCTTTGTGAGCTTCTGCATGCATGTTCAATAGGGAAACAGAAACTGGGTCTGCTTCTAAAATAAACATAAAACCTCATCGAAGTACAGCTCTAAGACAGATTTTTTCTTTTAAAGCCCATTGCTTCGTTAACTCCATTGAAGCCCAGCATCTGCTGTCTGTTTTTTGCAGCCTACACTGACATAGTAATATCTAAGACCAGTTTCTGCTATCCAAATTTCCCTACCATCTGGGAGACTGCCACCTTTTGACAGAGAGATAGTGTCTGCCTTTTGAAGCATTGCTGCTGCTCCTGGGATTCATAAACCCTTTGATGAAGGTGATCCTTGAGCTGTGCTGGCAAAGCTGCCTCAGGCACCTATACACATAAAGGGCGAAGTCCGGCTTGGTAGCCTCCTAGGTGGGATTTGCATGGAAAAAATAAAGTTTCGAATAAACATGTGGAGAAATTTTTGGATGCCATTACTTGCATCTGCAGTCAACTTTAAAGCAACTTGAATAAGAGTGGGCTCCAATCCACACACACATTCCCTGAAATAAGAGGCTCTCGTTCCTATCACTGTAATAAATATATGCTACCTGGGAAAGGTGAGTTCCCAGTCACACAAACGTTACCACAAGCATCCAAATTCTCAAACATGAGAAGCAAAACCAAAGCAGATTCACAGATTAACCCTAATCAAGGAAAAAGGGTATTATACACACCAAGGGCAAGTCCTACTCAGGAACATAGCTATAATCCAGAAAAGAAGCCAGCACATTTTTAAATAACTGTTCAAGGTAGATAAAGAGTTGGAGCTGTGCCAAGGTAAAAGTTGTAAAACTGGATTGATTTTTGCTACAGCTTGCTAAGGGCTCCCTAGAGCAAGGATGCGATGTTCAAATACAATAATTGATAGCCTGAAAAAATATTTCTGATAAGTGTGCAAATGTAACACAGAGCCATGTCTGAGATGAAGCAAGCTTTTGTGTCCCAGCTAACCTGAATACTGGGGTGACCCAGATCTGCCGTTTCCTTTCCTGACTGCAGCTGTATCCTTCAGCTGTACAGAAAATGGGCCTGGGCTTTGAACAAGGCATTTTGTTAAATGCTGCTGTGGAAAAATAATTACCCGACAGTCAGACCAGTGCATATGAAGGGGAAGGGCTCTGAGGGAGGAGGGAATTCACATTCATTAATAACACTCCAGCAATCCCAAAGGGCAGAGGAGTTAGTGCTAATCTAACCTCTTTTCAGCCTTCACCTTGGTGTGATGACCACCTCAAGCACTGTGTATGTGTGTATAAATTGCTTAAAATTCAACTGAACACTAAGTTTTAAAAAGAATTTAAGTGAAAATTTTCAATAGCTTCTGAAAGGGGATAATTTATTAGCTTTGAGTAAATTAAAATCTCAAGCAGGGGTAAAGACTTTAGAGATTACTTTAATGCATTTTATATGCTTTCAACAGAAATGTTCCTTTAAATGGTCCAAAAATCAGCTAATTTTTTCCTGTTTAGTAGATTACCTCCTAAGGCTGTAATGTTACAGATTACAATTGCTAAAAAAAAGTTATGCTTTATCAAAGATGAATAAACAGCACTTTTATAGGTTTAAATATAGCACTTTTACATTTTTCTTTTTCTTTTTTTTTTTTTTTAATTCAGGCTGGTAAAATGCAGTGTTAAAATAATGCCAAGAAGGGAGTGTATCTTTTAGATTCTTGTTAGGTCATGTAACAGAATGTCATGGCTACATCTCCCATATACTATACTAACAATTTAGAGTCTATTTTGTCTTTGAGATCAGACATATGATCAAATTACTCTGGTTAACTGTTACCATACATCAGATGAGTTTCAGTAACTGCCTGTGCAAATACTCTTAGCCCATGGCACAGTCAGAGCAATTTGGCTTGGGTTAGCCCCTTTTCACTGCAGGCAAACGTACGTCACATTATCCCGTATGCATAGTGGACAGTTACCACAGTCTCATTGATGTGCAATAACGTGATGTGCTGAGGCTATTTGATTATGTCTGAGCCTTGAATTTGTCTATGAAACCACTGGTTTCCAGGTTTTAGTTCTCTTTGGGGAGGATGGCAGGAAAAACATTGGCTCTGAACAAAAGCCCTGAACATCAATCCTTTACACAGTCAACAGGCTGCCTTTCAAGTTGTTTCCTTTAGAGCAAGAAACTATACTGTCTTATCAGAGAAGTTGGGTTGGCTTTGGACAGCTTTAAAGCTATCAGCAGCTGGGAAGCCAATGACTGCATTTCAGAACTAGAAATCAGTTTACATAGGGAAAAGGCTTAGGTCTTGTTTAGAATTACAGTTCTTGCAAAGCACAAAACTCAGCTGTTATGTACACCGCTGTCGTAAAGGGTGTTTCTGCTGCTGGTGAATACGGCTGTGGCAGTAAATTTAACAGTGTCAGAGTTGGTACTGGAACTTGACTGTCCATTCTGGAAAGTTTGACTGATATCTGGAAGGGTTTTGCCTTAAGCCATATTGTAGTCTTCAAACTGTTCCTGGGCAGAGTTTAGGAAATAGCAGAGATTACAGAAAAACTGGCAAGTGACTTTTTACAAGGGTGTGTAGTGATAGGACAGGTGTTAATGGCTTTAAACTGAAAGAGGGTAGATTTAGATTAGATATAAGGAACAAGTTCTTTACTGTGAGGGTGGTGAGGTTGCCCAGAGAAGCTGCAGCTGCCCTACCCATGGCAGTGTTCAAGTGTTGAAGTCTTGGTTTCCTGTGAATTTTTTTACTGCCTGTTGTGTTTTGATTTCTAAAATGGTCATATATGACAGAAGTTTTTTACAGGTTTAGTCACTTATGACATCACTCTCCACTGCAGGTGTTCTTATCTGAGAAGGTAAAGATATCCCTGCCTCAGCAGTTCCTTCATCTGTGCCTGGATCTCTATAAACCTTTAAGAACTGGAGTATCACAGTTCTCACCACTGAAGAGCCAGTGAGGTCAGAGTTTAGATAGAGGATGCAGACACGGACAGGAATTATTTTACAAGCAAAACAATAACTTAGTAATTATGATGACAGTTCCTTGGACATAAGAATTTCCACGCTGAGCTAGTCCAGCTCTGAGCTTGCCCCAGTATCTCTGCTTACCAGTATTACTAGTATATCAGCACCTACTTAGTCAAACAGTGAAGTCTTGTCAACAGGAAATTAATGTGCAAAACCACTAGTCTTATATCCTTTTCTTGAAAAAGCTCTTCCTTTTCTCATTGTCTCATATACTTAATGATTTCCACTTCCACAAACATCTTGAATTCTCTCCTTTTTTTTTTTTTTGCTATGACTTCTTTTTTTTTTTAGAGAAAGAATGCCTCTTGAAAAGAAGATGGTTCCCCAGTAATGCTATGCCACTGTCATATACTGACATTACAATAATTTCTGTATTATTTTCTTTTTCTCTTTGATGCCTTCTGGAATGCCAAACCTCTTTTTGCAAATAACTGCATCACCACTTCTTTTTCAGAAGGTTCTTTCATTAACTTATACTCACTGCTCTTTAAACTCATCACTCTTTAAACTCTGAGATCTCAGTAGTTCAAATGATTCTTCCTTCAGCACACTTCAACATACTTTAACCTGCATTCGCTGAATTTTACCTGCTACCATGCTGTCCTTTCACCTCACTTCAACCTCTCCAGAGCTCTCTGTGACCTTCTTTAGTGTTGATCAGCCTTTGCAATACCCCTAAGCTCAGTGTTTGCACAGATTTTCATGTCAGGAGCTCATAAAATTGCATCAATGGCAACAAGCAGCTTTGGAGTACCCCAGTATTAATTACTTTTTTAATGCTAGAAAATGGAGCAGTTTCTGCTGTGCAATGCTCTGTTTTTAATCTAGTGTACTCCTGCATGGTGTTACTTTTTTGACAGTTTCCATCAAGGAACTTGCAAAACCACTTTCAGTAAATCCAAATACATTAGATCAATCCACTCTTTTTTTCTTTTTTCTTTTTTTTAAACTTGAATTTTGCTGATGCACTCAAGGACTGCTTGAAGAAAAGAGGGATAGGTTATCCATTACCAAATCACGCTGCTTTGTCCCAGTCATATCATAACTAGCTAAGTGTTTTACACATTAGCATTTCAATCAGTGAAGGTCCTTGGCAGATTACTTGAGATATGACTAACTTTAAACACAGAAATTGTACCCTTGAAGCTATTTACATGCTTTAAGTTTGGCATGTGTTGAAGCCAGGATCATCAGGCTGCAGTCCTTAGCCAGTGAACATTTTCTCTTTCCTTTTTTTTTTTTTCTTTATTAATGAAAGATTGAGTCTTTTTTTTCTGGCAGCTGCCCCTCTTCTGGTAGAGTTTTAGTAATGACAGATATTTCTGACAACCAGAGATATCAACGCTGGAGGCAGAACTTAATTTTGCCTTATTGAGAGCTGCTCCAGTGCAGGATGGGGAGGGGAAGAGAGAAGCACCGAAGGGGACTGTGGTCCTTGGTCTTGTGGCTGGAGGGTGGTTCTTGATCCCTTTCCCTCTTGCAAAAATGAGCAACCAGCAAGCTGGCCCTCCTGCAGCACAGGCACAGACCCAGCAGCCCGTAATGCCATTCTTTAACCCAAATAACCTGCTGTCCCAGGGTACTGCCCACTGTTGCTTATGACTTGAGCATGCCAGGCTCTCAGCTCTTCAGTAAAAATATCGGAAGGCTCTCAACATCCTAGCACTTGGCTAAATGCCTTTGAACTCTTGTTCATTTCTGTTTTCTCTGGGTCCAATCCTCTCATTTTTTTTCAACATTTTTATTTTACTACCTTCAACTAGTGTAGCTAGTGCTGTATAGGCTCACTGAGCTAGATACAAGGACTCCTCATAGTGCCTTTCCAACCAGCTCAGTCCTTCTTCAGTTCTTTCTTCCTTTCCTTCTCTTCCTCTCTGTCTCCAAATGTAGCCCATCTCTATCTTTTGTGGTGGTTTAATGTTCTCTGGCAACCTGCTTTTTGCTGAAAAGCACTTGCTTTTCAGCAAAAGCTTGTTGCTGTCCTCAGATCTCACATGTTGTGCTCTCAGTAGTCAGATGCATTCTGGGAAGTATTGTGGACTTCTGAGCTCAAGAAATCAAGAGATTGAAATAAATTAGTGTCCCCATTATAATCACCAGATATAAGGAGATACTAGAATATACTTGAAGATATAGAAGCCTGGAACATTTAAGGCCCAGCACCCTGAAACTGAAGACTTAGAGACTGAGTCTGTAGAATGCAGATCAGATCCTTTAATTTATTTTTTTACTGTATTTGTGCTCACATTTCTAGCCAGGATTTAACTGTAGTAATACCAATTTAATACTGACCCTTTAAAATTATTCACTGGCCATTTTTCACACTAGTTTTATGAAACAGTAAAACCATTTTTCACTCCTGCTTTTAAGAATTTTTGGATCTGTAAATAGCAACATTTATTTTTATCTTCTATGAACTATTAGAAGACTTCAAGATGGGACACATATTGTGCACTGACTATAAGAAACACTGAAGCATAGAAACCCCAAAGCATAGAAACCCCATATCAACCTACTGTTTAAACAGATAGAGCCTATCATTTCAAATGTCCTTGTGCAAGAATCTTTCTCATGGTCATGGTCACTAGGAAGACGTCTGGGTAGTAAAAGACAAAGGGTGAAATCTTATTAATATCAGTGGGGTCAGGGTTTCAACCAATTTGTTTCTTTGTACAAACATAACCTTGCCACTACCTCTAATGTGTTGCTTTAAACACATTCAAAGCTGATGCAACTTGCTCTTTCACTATTTTTTCCCAGATGTTTGTGTATCTAACAATATCCCTAAAAAGGTGCTATGTTAATAACTCTGACAGTTTTGATTTTTTGAAAGTAGCATCTAATTTTAGAAAACCATTAGATAACTTAGAGTGAGAGATTCACCAAGTAAATGGTACTTTATAAACCTTTCTGTCTAGAGGGATGATTTAAATACAAGTTTCTGATTTTATTTTCACTTCACTAAAGGTTGAGAATACCATGAAAACCAAATTGATACATATATACATGAACAATGAAATAAAAACTATTTAATTGCAATATTTTGAATTTTTTCCTATAGGAAGATGTAAAATACTGTTTATTTATGTACTGCTGCTTACTGAAGGTGCATAGCACGTGAGCAAATCCTATATGTAGCTTTTATCTAGACGACCTGATTCTCAAATGCCAAACACTGAGGGCTAGAAAGCAAATCAAGAGCTGAAGATTTTTATTTTCTTTTAAATCTGCATTTATTTGAGTTATGGATGAATAAAATATAGGGCACATAAAAATGACCGTACGTTCTAGGCTAGTAGACTGTACAATCTGGACTTTCACAGCTACAGTATTTTCTCATGGATGTGTTACACTAAGAATACTAAAAATACCTTCATTTAAAAGGCGGAGCTGACAGAACATATAAGTAGTGCTGAAATACTCAGATACACATGAATTATATCTTCCAAAGAATTCTCTTGAAACCAAGTACAAAAGCCTTCATTCTCTACTCATGTTGATTTAAATCAGAGGAAACTTCTTGGGGTGAAAACTTAGCCATATAGATACCCACAGTAGAGTTTAGGAGTGAATGGTGGCAAGGTTGGTTTGGCAGAGCCTTTAAACTCCTGGGAGCAGTCATAAAACTTTGTATTTTCAATTTTGTCGTCAAGAAACTATTAATAAAGTTTCAAATATCCAAGCTGCAGAGGTATCTTATATACTTTCTCTTTCGACATTTTATCTAGTAGGGGCAGCAAAGACATAAGCTTTTGGAAAAAATTTTGGTTCCTTCATTAAAACAGCCAAAGCCATGTGCAGATGAGGTTCGTTTGAGGATACCTACACTTCTATATTAAAAAAGGACAAGAACCAGTTCAGAAATGGGTATCTTGGTCTTTTATTGGGCTTATTTTCCCATTATTTCTTGTTCTCAGCCATGTTTTCAGCAGGCTTTGCACCCTCAGACATCCCCATTGTTCCAAACCTTACGACATGCCATGTGCGTGGTCACTTTCATGGTACAACACTCAGAATCACAGAATCCCAAGGTTTGGAAGGGACCTCAAGAGATCATCTAGTCCAACACCCCTGCAAGAGCAGGGTAACCTAAAGTACATCACACAGGAACTTGTCCAGGCTGGCCTTGAATATCTCCAACATAGGAGACTCCACAACCCCCCTGGGCAACCTGTTCCAGTGCTCTGTCACTCTCACAGTAAAGTTCTTCCTGATGTTAACGTGGAACCTTCTATGCTCCAGTTTACACCCATTGCCCCTTGTCCTATCACTGGATATCACTGAAAAAAAGCCTAGCTCCATCATCCTGACACGCACCCCTTAGATATTTGTAAACACTGATGAGGTCACCCCTCAGTCTCCTCTTCTCCAAGCTGAAGAGACCCAGCTCCTTCATCCTCTCCTCATAAGGGAGGTGTTCCACTCCCTTAATCATCTTTGTGGCTCTGTGCTGGATTCTCTCCAGCAGGTCCCCGTCCTTCTTGAACTGAGGGTCCCAGAACTGGACGCAATATTCCAGATGCGGCCTAACCAAGAAAGAATAGAGAGGGAGGAGAACCTCTCTTGACCTTCTAACCACACCCTTTCTAATGCACCCCAGGATGCCATTTGCCCTCTTGGCCACAAGGGCACATTGCTGGCTCATGGTCATCCTCCTATCCACCAGGACCCCCAGGTCCCTTTCCCCTTTGCTACTTTCCAGCAGGTCAGTCCCCAGCCTGTACTGGTACATGGGGTTGTTCTTCCCCAGATGCAAGACTCTACACTTGCCCTTGTTGAATTTCATCAAATTTCTCCCCGCCCAACTCTCCAGCCTGTCCAGGTCTCGCTGAATGGCAGCACAGCCTTCTGGTGTGTCAGCCATTCCTCCCAGTTTAGTATCATCATCAAACTTGCTGAGGGTAACCTCAGTTCCCTCATCCAGGTCGTTGATGAAAATATTAAATAGCACTGGTCCCAGCACTGACCCCTGAGGCACTCCACTAGTCACAGACCTCCAGCTAGATTCTGCACCATTGACCACAACTCTCTGCCTTCTTCCTTCCAACCAGTTCTTGATCCACCTCACTACCTGATCGTCAAGCCCACACTTCCTTAGCTTATCCATGAGAATGCTGTGGGAGACAGTATCAAATGCCTTACTGAAATCAAGAAAAACCACATCTACTGCTCTACCATCATCCCTCCACCTAGTCACTTCCTCATAGAAGGCTATAAGGTTGGTCAAACATGACTTCCCCCTCATAAAACCATGTTGGCTGTTCTTAATAACCCCCTCATCCTTGATATGCCTAGAAATGGAGTCAAGAATAAGTTGTTCCATCACCTTTCCAGGGACGGAGGTAAGGCTGACCGGTCTATAATTACCCGGGTCCTCCTTCTTGCCCTTCTTATAGACTGGTGTGACATTTGCCATCCTCCAATCCTCAGGCACCTCTCCTGTTTCCCATGACTTACCAAAGATGATGGAGAGTGGCCTAGCAATGACCTCTGCCAGCTCCCTCAGCACCCGTGGGTGCATTCCATCCGGACCCATCAATTTATAGATGTCCAGACTGCTTAACTGATCCCTAACCCAATCCTCATCTACCAAAGCAAACTCCTCCTTTGTTCTGACTCCTTCTGGGGAAATAGGAATCTGGGGCCCCCGGGGAGAGTCTGCAGGAGTAAAGACAGAGGCAAAGGAGGCATTCAGCACCTCTGCCTTCTTTATATGCTCTGTCTCCAGGGCACCCACCTTGTTCAGCAGTAGGCCTATATTGCCTCTTGTGTTAGTTTTATTAGCTATGTATTTGAAGAAGCCCTTTCTATTGTCCTTAACCCGACTAGCAAGGTTAAGTTCCAAGGGGGCCTTAGCTGTCCTAATTGCCTCCCTACATCCTCTAACAACTGTCCTATATTCCTCCCAAGTGGCCAGCCCCTCTTTCCATAATCCATAGATTCTCCTTTTCCACTTGAGTTTGCCCAGCAGCTCCTTGTTTAACCACGCTGGTCTCCTAGCTCCCTTACTTGATTTCCTGACCATTGGGACGCTCAGATCCTGAGCTTGGAAGAAGTGGTCCTTGAATGCTGACCAACTATCTTGAGCCCCTTTACCGCCTAGTACCCTTTCCCATGAGCCTTCTCTTAGCAGTTGATTGAACAGGCCAAAGTTGGCCCTTCGGAAATCTAGAACTGTGGCCTTGCTAGGTATTCTATTCCTCCCACACAGGATCCTAAACTCCACCATCTCATGGTCACTGCAGCCAAGGCTGCCATCGATCACCACCCCTTCAACCAAACCCTCCTTGCTGGTGAGTACTAAATCTAGCAGTGCTCCTCTCCTAGTTGGTTTGTCCACCATTTGCATTAAGAAGTTATCATCAATGCACTGGAGGAACCTCTAGACTGTGAATGATTGGCTGTGTGAGTCTTCCAGTTGGCTCCAGCACAATTCTGTCTGATGTCAGACTCTTTAAACTAAAATAAAGAGAAGCTTTAGTGTCATGAAGACATTGTATGGAGCCAGGGTCAAGAGCTATTACTCCACAGGCCCCCACCTGCTCTAGACAGGATTAGACTGAAGCAACATGAAAGCCAGTTGGTGCCACACAGACTACTGCTTACAGTTTCTAGGGGCAGATATTTCCCTCTGGGTTTCAGATTCTAAACTAAAATGAAGAATGCCTTGATTTAGAAAGTTAATGCAAATCATGCGAAAGGAATATATTCTGACTCTTAGTGTTATTAAAATACAGTTCCACTTCCTGTAAAATGCAAGTTAACTAACCTGCTATGCTGTTAGGATCTCAACTAGAACAGAGACAAATGGCACTTAGGTGGCAAAAAGGTGCCCAAGGTCATTCATTACTGTAAGACAGTTGTTAAACAGCACTGATCGAGGAGTATTCAGAAGCCGCTTAGAATCCCAGCAGAGTGTGACACACTTTTGGAGCCATGTCTCTTGCTAAACTTGCCCTTCCTACTTTCTATGGAGGCTCTGACACCTATGACATATCAGTTTAGTTATATGCACAACTGAGTTAATTCATTCTAGCTAATAAACATTATGCAATTTGTGCATTTTTAATGCAGAATGCTTCCATCACTAATAACCATCACTAATAACCTCCTCTTCAGTGCAGGAAAGTGAAGATCCTCCTGTGTTTAGGATTAGATTTCATCTCATAACTTTAGCTGTCAAGTTTAAGCCACTCACCACAGATTCCCTTTATAGTCACTGGAGAGAGATAGGCATCTCCAAAGGGTGATTCCTTCCATCTCTCTTCTATACCTGTCTTCAGATAGGATGAATCACCCTCTGCAGGTGCCTATCTCTCTTCATTGTCTAGAGACAAAGTCAAGCTGACTTTAACTTATAGACATCTAACAGAGACTTCTAACTTATAGGTAGTGAAAGTGAAATGAATCCCACCATCAGTGTACTGTACTTTCAGTAGTTCTCTGCTTGGTGTAAAGATTGAAGGAAGATTTCTTGAAGTGCAAGCATGATTTTATTGCTGCTGGTAGGAATGCTTTGCTTTCTTCCCCTGCTTCCCTGAGATGCTGACAGCTCTGATGTTGATAATGGAGCACCAGCAGAGCTTCAGCAGTTTGCAGAAAAAAGGAAAGTTATGTAATTTTTTGAGGTGCTATCTGCAGTCTGCAAAGAATTTGGTCTGAAACTGTCTGAAGCTGGAAGAATTGTCCATGTTAAATAGTTTAATTTCTGGATGATACATCCATTATTTGAATTTATAAATAAATAAATAAATTCTAACCTGTTTCATTTGCTGTATTAAGTATCTTAATTTGTTCCTAATATTCTTGATTAGGCCAATTTGAAAATTTCAGCACATCATTTTCAAGTGTGAATTTAGGGAGAGAAAGTTTTGCAATCTATTGCATTCATACTTCAGATATAAAAAGCACCCCACATATTTTTGTGTGGTGATAATGCAACATTTCATGAATCAGACAAAGATTTTTTGACGTTGATAAATTGAATGGCTGCCTATCTATCACTTGACACTTTCACAGCACTTATGCATGGCCTGGGCTCATCCTTGGTGTTTTTCCAAACCTGCACAAGTCTGTGTATATGTTAAAAAAAAAAAAAAAAGCCTTTTTATTTGAGAAATTACTTCAAACAGATATATGAAAACCAGTCTATATATGAAAGACACTGTATGGTGTTGCCAAGACTTGTGATTTAATCGTGCATTTTGGAACAATTAGTATTTTTAGTGCCTTAGCTTCACAAATCCTGTTATTACCTGATAATCACAGTTTTTATTAAGGAAAAAAAAATCCATTCCTAATGGTCTGGACTACAGAGAAAAGTTCAAAAATATGAACTGTAACAGCTCAAATCAAGAAGGTGACAAGTGAAAAGAAGCAATTAATGTAACACTTTATAATTTTTTGGAGGCCTGACATGACTTTTTTTTCCCTCCAGCTAAAGTACAAATTTCCCATAGGATTTTCTTTTCAGGATCACAGTTTTTGCCAAGGTTGAAGTAAGACATATGACTGCGTGATCCATTTCATGCCTGCCCAATGGGTCAAACTAAACAGTATGTATCCCTCTAGGTCTATTTTTTCCAAGACCGTGATCTTTCTGGATGGCTAAACTTGAACAGGAATTCATGGGGCTCTGTGAGAACCTGGACATTGAGCTCATCTCAAACACCACTTGCATTCCATAGTGTAAGAATCAGAGACAGGAAACTGAGCTTGTTTCAGGCACCATTTGCATTTGACCATGGTAGGCCTTGAGCATAAACAAAGCAAATAACAAGAATGTTGGCTCTCCATAGTCCATAGATAGGCTTGTTCTGACCTGTTTGTGCTAAGCTAATAAGCCCCACAGGAATGTGAAAGGAGGACTCAAGGATGAGCTGACTCAGAGGATGGAGTTGGAAAGCAGATACCACAATATGAGGGACAATGACCACCCAGAGATCCCTCGGAGAGCCTCAGCTTTGGAACTGCGCATGTGCTCACTAAACTAAGCTCAGCATTATCACAGCCATAATTCTCTATGCTTCGTATACAAATTGTTGGCAACACCCTAAAAGAACATGAACACTAAAGTGCAGGGCTCAGGTCAGAGGGAGAACTCCCACCACTTGATGATACCCTGGGTGAAAAGGACTGGATCCACAGGTGGTGATACTTCTCTGTCTCATTCTCTCCCTTTCTTTCTCTTTTCCTCTCCTCCCTTTTCCATTGAACAGTGACTAGATCTAAGCAAAAACGTGTGGCATGGGACTCGTTGATCCAGTTAAAGTAATAATTGTTGAGTTATTATATATATCTACATGCCTTGCATTTTGTATTAAATCATAAAAGTGGTTGGCTGGTGTTGTTTCACTTTAATTCAGTACAAGGGTACCATGAACTTGGTCACTGGTCTCAGAGGGAGGAAGGTCATCCTAAATGACTCCTCCTCTCCTCTCCTCTCCTCTCCTCTCCTCTCCTCTCCTCTCCTCTCCTCTCCTCTCCTCTCCTCTCCTCTCCTCTCCTCTCCTCTCCTCTCCTCTCCTCTCCTCTCCTCTCCTCTCCTCTCCTCTCCTCTCCTCTCCTCTCCTCTCCTCTCCTCTCCTCTCCTCTCCCTCTCTCCTCCTCTCCCTCTCCTCTCCTCTCCTCTCCTCTCCTCTCCTCTCCTCTCCTCTCCTCTCCTCTCCTCTCCTCTCCTCTCCTCTCCTCTTCCTCTCCTCTCCTCTCCTCTCCTCTCCTCTCCTCTCCTCTCAAGAAAACCCAACATTCTTACTTCAGAATGAAAGGGATTCAGGTGAATAAACACCCAAGTTTTGTGCTTTTTGAGATATGCCCAGGATGTCTGGACTGGCTGACCTAACATAGGGGATTCATTCCCTCCTGGAGCAGGCAAGGATACTCTCTTCTGTGTAAATTAGCACAAGACCACTCAAATGTCCTTCAGAGTGCCTCTACCTGGAACCGTTCCGGTACAACTACTCTGCATTAAAACAACCTACAACATTTTACCTTATTCTGGAATAATTTTTTTTGTGTAAGCTATCATCCTAAATTGCCTGCCACAGACAGCTTGGTTAACAACCTAATCAAGGTTTGCCTCAAGACATTATTTAGAATCATTAACAATAGAAAGGAGAGGCTAATAGGCATCTATTCTGGGCTGTGCATGGAAATGTTGGCGACACTTTTTGGGAACAAAAGTTGGGACTGTCTATGTGTAAATTGCATTGGTTTAACTAAGAAAAGAATTTAAAATCAATGTAATTAAAATAGTAAAATAGGTTGTCAGCTCGTTTAAATGAATATAAGCATGACAGAACTTGGTTTAACCTATATTGAGTTCAAAGTAAACCAAAATAAGCTGCTTGTAACCCAACTTTATTATGTCTACATAGAGCTTGCACTGAATTAATGGAACTGTGAATCGATTTAAGTCAAAACAATGCTAGATCTGTGCACAGACAAAAGTTTAATTGGAAAATGATTTATTAAATATGGATAATGCAGCCAATAGTGGGGAATGTGAGAGAGAAGGAAATCAGAATCAGGACATAATGAAAAAAACCTGAATGGGTGTGTGCATGCAGCATTGTGCAATATTCAGATTAATAAATAAAGAATATTTTGATTGTAGTCACTTCCCTACACAGCATAAGGTCCCCACACATCAATATGCATTACTAGATATGGAGGCAGATGTATAAACATGCCGAAAGGATGGAAGTTGAAAGGAGATACACATGGAAAGGGTCTAAACCAGAAGAAAGGACTCATGTCCTTAATGGCAAAGAAACAAGAATACCACCTGGAATACTACTGCAGAAACAGCAAATACAGCAGAACAGATTATAAAACCCAGTATTCTTTTCCTCTTCACTTCTCAAAGGTCTTCGCATGCTAGCATTCTGAAAGGGAAAAATAACTCAAGGCCTTTTCCTGGTACTGTTTGAGATCAGAGCTGTTTTACTATCCAGAGCACCTCAAAAAAATTGAAGATGTTCTCAGCACAATATAAAAATTAGTCATGAAAACTATAAATGCTCTTTTGACTTGAGAAGGGAATCACTTCATAATTTACACTATCTCTACTTGAGAAGAGAACTACTTCACTACTCATGAGTTATTGGTTTCCCCCTCTTCATTAAGCATTCTTTGTCTGTATTTCTATTTATTTAGTGCATGTTCTTCCCACTCCCTTGTCAATGCCCTTAGATACAAGGGATATGTTTGAGACTCAGTGCACAAAAAACTTTCATTTTGATACACAGCAAATTAGAGGCATTGCACATGCATGTATATGTGGTGTAAAAGACTATTAACCTCTGATGTGGACTCATCCTCCTTGGATAATTTTTTGCCCACATTCCACCGTTATTTTCTAACATTTGCAAAATAATTAATTCATCTCTTGGAAAAAGTGCTTTGCAGAATTTACCGGTGACGATATATGTGAAAGAGGATATGTTGAAATGAAATCTGAAGTATTGTCATTGTTGACAGGAAGCTGAGTGATGTGAATTGTGTACAGTATATACAGAAACGTAGTTGCGCTATAAATTTTTCTGTCTCTAAACAAAGACAGAAATAGGTATAACTAGCCTGATACTGTTTAGTTATGTAACAGATTGAGGGTTTGGGTTTTAGTCACTGAAAATGTGATAAACAACATTGTGCATTAATGCAGAAAACAGATTGAGCTTTTTAATGGTACATCAAATAAGACTTTATTAGCATCTATTAGGTTCAACCCAAAGCCCGGGAAATAGCATTAATGAGCATCATATATCAGTCTGTCTGTTATTAGATAACATTATCCCTTAAAACTAGCAAGTCATATAGTACTTTATACTTTTTACCTTTATCTTTAGAATTAGCTGCTGACATCCTCTCCTGTTACACTGGCCTTACTATTAGTAATAGTGAACCAATTTATAAACCCATTAGTGACACTTTTTCCCGAAGATAAAAACAGTCAAAATTATCTGGCAGCAATTAATCTTAATGGCTGTATGCAGTAAACAGCAATGGGCTAATTCCAGCTCTGTCAGCCCCATCAAACAATCCCACATTAGGCAGCTTTTCACTGATCCATTAAGCATATTCAGAACAACAACAAATTCAATGCTGAAGGCATATGCACTAAACATTACAACAGTGATCTTCTGAAGCCATCATTATCTCTTAAATAGTACTTCCCCCATGTATTATCATTATGCTGTACATTAGAAATACTTTGATTAAACTCCCTTAATTCATAACAGCCAGCTGCAGACCATTTATGCAGTTAATCTCAACACAACAGCTATTGAGGAAATATAACAAATGAAGGCTGTAAACTGGAAGTCATTACTACGAAAGATACTGGTTTCCTAGCCCTCGCAGTGCAAAGTGCATGGCAAGATTGTACTTTAGGATGACAGTAATGCAGACTGAAACCACTAATGACCTTCCATATGTCCTGCAACATGTGCAGCAGGAGTTGTTGCTGTAAAGGTGTGTGCATGAGCAACCTGACAAACTGCCAGCAGGAATGGCAAAAACATCCAGGAAACCCTTGTCCACAGGACCAAAATTCCAGGCGAGACCTCACTTGCAAACCGCAGCCTCTCCACGGGTTTGCTGGCTTCATGTGGAGCTCACAGCAATCTGTGTCTGTGAAAGAGCAGTTCTGACTTCTTTCTCTATCAAGCTCGAGTTAGTAGCAATGACATTTTGAAAGACTACAGACCTTTGAGCTTCCTTTCCTACAAGTAATAGCTGTTTTGAGAATTTTTATTAGACCATTTTCTCTTTAAGGTATAATGGATATGGTGCAGCAAGAAAATTTGCATAACACTTTCCATGATGATGTAAACAAAACAATATTATCAGGATGGGAAGGAAAACTGTAGGTAATTTATATTTCCACTCTGACCTGAAATTCACATGAGGTATCCTCATTTAATAACACGAAAATGTTAAATAGATAAAAGTTGATGGTATTTTCTCAAGCTTTCATCAAATATATTCCATTTAAAAATTGTATTAAAAATTCACTCAGAAGGGTTCATGCTGTATGTTAGGGAAAAATGGGAGCTAAAGTCATGTAACTAATCTAGATTATACCTTTTCTTAATTTAAAAAATACTCCAAGAAATCTGCGGGATCTGGGTACAAAAAACACTTTCACAAATTCTTTACTTGTCAAGTGTTAAAGAAACCATAAAAATATTAGTGAATAAGGTCTATGTGTTTTACAGTTCTTCACCAAATATAAATAGTTTATTTGATTTTAAAGATACAAACCACAGACACAGTGTCTACCTTGCAGTGAAATGATCAAATAAATAAAACTTCAATTTGGCATGAGCCTAGCTGCCAGTTCTGATCTTAGTTCCAGTTCATAAGTACAGCTCACTGGAAGGTGGAATGCAAAACCTCTGCAGCACCTTCAGGACCCGCACTAAGAAGCAGGCAATGGCATACAACAGACAACACCACTCTTTAAGGGCTAGAAGAACCAACTTCCTGATACTTTGGTTAAAATGAGGTGAAAAGTCTTGCTACAAGTCCAGTTTTGTACTTCCATTACTTTTTAAAGCTCATGTGATGCTAGCACATGTGAGGCTGCAGCTCTATGCCATTTCCTCTGTGAGCACCCTTCACAACCTGGTGCTGCATACACCTAAGCACAGCAACACAAAATACACTGGCTTGCTTGTAAACAAAGGGATTCAACACAGACACTTTTCAGATGGGTGCTCCTGTGTAGCCTTCCCTCTGTGTGGGCAGGCAGACCTGCATACCATGTTAAATGTTGTGCCCTGCTTAAGCAAATTTGGAAAGATATGTTCTGTCCTAACCATAAACTTCTTGCAGACTATGGGATAGCAATCTCCTTTTCAGAGGGAGAAGAATGCACTTGAGCTTCAGATGCAGATTTCAAACATAGGCACTCTTCCTACCACCACAGCACCTTGACATGTGATCTTTATGTCCCTGTGCCTTGGTTTCTCCTCTTTATAATGTTGATAAGGTTACTTTTCCATATGGAAGAACTGTTGCCACAACTAGCTGGTAAGTGGTACAGTGCTTCCAAGGTCTTTGATCTGAAAGATGAACAGAAAAAAAATTGCTAGATCACTTACACTAAGATGTTCTACTTGTTGACTATCAAGGCTGGCTCCCATCATTAGAGTTATGTAGGACCTTCAGGCATCAAGAAGCCTGTCTATACCACAGAGTTACCCTGGGTCTTTGTAAAACCAGCACTGCATCCCAGTAGGTCTGACCAGCTTCTGAGATTATGGGAATGAGCAGAAATTTCTGTGGCCCATGAAGAAGGCAGGTGCTGAGCACGCAGGAACTACATCCTGACCTCCAACCTTCAGTGCCATCACGGTAAGCAATCCGCTTTTTAACCAGCAACAGTAGATAGATCAGTTTCAGTAAATTATTTCTCAATGTCAGTTTTATTCATGCTGTTCTAGAGCAAATTGTATGACAAGCTTTGAAAGTACATCAGGTGAACTTTACCTTATTTTGAGTGATCTGGGGATAACAAGAAAAGCATCTGAAAGACAAAGCTGCTTCTTTAACCCAGTAAAAAAAGTTGAGTAATTAATTTTTTACTTACACAGAAGCATTTCTAGGTACAAAAGCTTCAGGCAACAGGGAGTATAAGACACCCTCTTGAAAATCAAGTCCCCATAAGAGTCTGGGCACTAAGGAGCAAGGCATCATCTGACCAAGGATTTCTAAGACTGAAAAATTTCATTTAGGTGCCTGAATACAGTGGAAGTTTCTTACTGAACAGAATTGTCAATGTCACAAATGTCGTTTATATGTTTTACATATATGAGCTATTAATTTGGGAAAAGTAGTTTTCCCAAACTTAAAGAGAGACTGGATCACCGTCCTTTCACCAGGCAGAAAGATATGTGATAGGATGTGACAATTATAACTTACAAAGTGTGCCTGAACCATCTTTGTCCAGTTTCAAGTTTTTTTTCCTTAGTATTTATTTCACTAAAAGATATGGAAAATGCCATAAAATACATTTTCAACAATTTATTTTAATTTTCAAGGTATGATTTGCTTGGATTTAAGCAAATCCAAGTAGAGAAGTGCTAATGTTCAGAACAAAGCAGATCTGTGTACCCTTCTAACCCAGAAAGCAGAGCAACAGAATTTGTCACCTCATGGTAGGCCCAATTCTGGAGAGTACTGAGTGGTGGATACTCTGCAGATGACAAAGGAGTACAAGCAAGAATGAAAAATTATTCCCAGTTGCTACTTGCTCATCCCAGTTGAAAAATTTCATTTAGTTGCAGTTTTACCAGGCAACACTTTTTTTTTTTTGGCTCAGGCTTCTTTTGACTGAGTGCAGAATATACGGAGATATATATATATATATATACTTCAGATGCAGTAACAGGGGGCTACTCTGCTTACTTTCCAAGGACCATTTACTAATCTTGAATTTAGCTAACCAAGCAGTGTAGCAGGGAGTTTATAAAGATTCCCATAATTCTGCCTAACATGCGATCCAAGCACAGAGCTCTTACTGTACCAGTAAGGATTTGGGATGAAAGAGAAAATATATACTTACTAAGCTGCTTGTAGGAAAGTGATGGTGTTAATTGCAGATGAATTTTATAGTTGAATTTTATTTTAAATCATGGACATCATTGCTTCTTAGTTTGACAGTGTGTGAACAGTCAGATGTGAAACTACCTGCTTAATGTGTCCTAGTGTTTTACAAAGGGAATATAATATTGATGAGAACCACGAAATAGTTTGGTCATACTATGGCATATTTTTCCTATTATCACCATGTTTCAAAGCAGTCAAACCTGATTTTGAAAACAGGAATATTTTTTCTCTTTGGTGTTAGCTGACTTTAGGTCACTCAACAGTGATAAAGAACTTTTACAAGTTTCAACCAATTTTACTGATAAAATTCCAAAGGTGTGATTTTGACCAGCCAGCTCAGGGCCACAGTGCAACATGCATAAAATTGGAGTGGACTGCTCATGAAATTATTGCTATTAATGGCATTAATAGGTAGCAGAAGAGTGTGAGTTATGAGTTAACAGAATGTGTTTCTACTAAGAGACAACAGAGAAGAATAATATTTTGCAGGTTTTACTTTAATCGCTTTTTTTATTTTATTCACTTATGCAAGTTTCTTTATGCATGGAAATGTCTGTTGTAAAAAATCAGTCTCTCTGACAGAGAATCTGGAATTGTCTAATTTTATGATTCCCCACCCCCCCACCCCCCAGTTCTTCAATCCCTTTATACATTTGGGATAATTTCCACATAAAAGAAGTTTCCTTTTTCTTCGGTGGGACTATTCATATGTGCAAACTTTAACTGGGTCCAAATATAAGCACTGTGTGCTGGCAGAATGTTAGGAATTCAAGTCTAATGAGTGGTCAGATAGTGCACAAGTAACTCTAGAAATCATAGAAATCATACTGATTTATAGAAAGCAGTGCTAGGGAGTGTAGAGTTCCACCTCTTAGGAACAGAATATAAGCAATGAAATGGAGAAGTGGTTTTCAACCTTCCTGAATCTGCAGACCCTATTCTACTTTCTTAAGTAAATTTGCTGTCTTGTCTTGAATCTGCCTTATTATCCGGTTACATATATGGAAATACCAAAAAAACCCCAGAGAAGCAATTTTGTTGAATTTCATTATATCTCTTCTAAGAAAAATTGTATTTCATGAAGAAAAGGAATAAAACAATTATTCCATTCATATACAAAGTGTCAGTAATTTATAACCAATTTATCAATGACCACACAGCTGCACTCACTGTAGTTTAGAGAAAAAAAAGCAGCTCATATAATGCTTACACAGTCTCTGAAAGCAGAGCATCTTAATAAAGGAAGAGGAAGCCACCGGAGTAATTAGAAAGGTATATTGTAGTGCATATAATGGCAGAAGGATGTTTGTATTATAGTCCAACACATCATTAAGGATACAATTGTTATTTAATGTGGCACAATCATCTTTCTACTCTTCATGAAATCCACTTAAGTAATTACTTTTCTTAGCTCATTGGCTCTATGAACTGACAGTTTAGGAAAGTGCTATGTTGCAAGAAATCCTGAATCTCAATTTTTATAATACCCTACCTCTTTTTAATCCTGACTCTTACATCTTACCTGGAATGGCCACCTTCACATTTGAAAAACTGGTGAGGAGACTGGGGAGGAGGGAGGAAAGGAGTACTAACAGCTTGCAAAGCTGCCTTAAAAAATTAAAATATTAAATGAAAAGCCCAGCTTCCTTTTATGTACAGTATATCCCTTTCCCCTGGTCTTGTTTATGGAACTCACACATATAAATATATAAATACAAACCAAATTAACTGATCTGTTTTTATGATATTTAGTCATTTTTTTATCTGTTAGTAGCAGAACACTAACACAGCAGTGCAGCACCTTGAGTTGTTCCTAGTCTGTTTTTAAGAGGAATAGTTTTACAAAACGTATTTTTCAAGATTTGGGAGAATACTGTCTTACAAAAGTTAGTGTGGAACATTAAATAACCTCTTACTTCTTTATTTTCTAACAATTTCTCATTTATGACCTCAATAATATACTGGAGCAGACAAACATCATCTGTATACTCAAAGCTCATTCATTTATTTTTTTTTTCCTGTCATGCATATTTTAATATAAAGTTCAAGACCATTCTGCAGAGCAAGCCCAGCATTCAGCAGACACGGGACTGAAGTGCAACATTTAAATTGCCCAAGGGCATGCTTTTTTTTTTTTGGCATTTTAAACTTTAAGCTCTCTTTCAAAGGATGTTGTAGTTTTCGTGTTTACTAGCATTACAACAAGGTAAGTCTGAAATACCTTTATCTTATTTGGTAGATCTGTGTTTGATGCTCTTTGTTTGAATGGAAGTGTCAGCTGTATTTTACTTTATTATATAAAAAAGTTTCAGAATTTAATTAAGGGTCAAGTACCCACAGTAGATAAATGCAACAGCTAAAGCATATTTCTGATCTCTCTGAAGACTGCAATCATGAAAATTATTATCATTGAGTAAAACTGGTCTCAATGATGGTGACTGGTAGATGGAATCTGTGTTAGTCAGCCATAATTTACATAATAATGGGTTCCGAGTTTTCATCAGCACCTTTTGTTTGTACAGTGCTTACTGCTACAGTAAATTGTCAAAATGTCATTCCTATCCAATCAGCCAGAAAATATCAACAGTAAACAAGGCACAAGAAGAAATTCTCTGATTAAAAGTGTGGTGGAGAAAACAGTAAAATGGGCCACTGTAATAGTTGTAGCCATCTTATGCTGATATTTTCAATAACACTGCTGAACAACTTAGGAAACTTATTATCATTTTTTAATGAAGCAATGCCATAGAGGGGGGTGATGTCATTAGAAGAATCTCAGCAACCAATTAGATAACTGGTTTGTTTACACTTGTATTTGTCATTACCTGTTTATTTCCTTTTCCATGTGACAATCTATTTCACTTCTTGAGGCAAAACAGACTCGGCTAAAAAGTTACTTTCACTATGGGCAGGGTATCCACAGATCTACAAGAACAATGCCCAAAAGTGACTTAATCAAGGAGAACACTTGAGTCTTAAATACAAATGTCAGCCCAAATAAATCTCTTCTCCCCCTAACAAACACACAAAGCCTGATAGTATTTAAGTGGAAATGAATTCAGTGTAACTTTCTGCCACCCTCTAAAATTCACAGGAGTGCAAGGAGAAGAGGAGCATGAATTAGTCACAGTGTAGGCTTTATAGCCATCACACTTATATACTATATTAGAATTAAAAGTTTCACATTGTGTTTGAAATAAAAATGAATAAAGTGGCATCCTGCCAATGAGAACCAGAAGCCACCCTTGTGTGGAACTGAAACATTTGGCTCGTATAGTACTTAATTTATTTTTGTGAAATGACAAGTTATATAAATGTATCTTTAAAGCAGAAAGGCATAAACTTAAAAAAAGTTTCTTTGTATTGTGGTTCAGAAAGGTTGTCAGAGTCATAGCCTATATATAAACAGAACAAAAACCAATAAGCATTCCTCAAGGAGGGCGTCCAGTACTGTGCTCCTAAAAATCTTCAAATAGGGCGTGATCATGTAGTTGAGTCACTACGGAAAAGACTCACAGTACCTTCTTTTGGAAATAAATAAGAGTTTTAAAATCTATTGAAACTAAGTGTTGACATACGGAAATATTTTGTAGAGCTTACAGATTTCTTTACCATTATCTTTATTTTACTTGGCTACTTTTAATTTTTTTCCACTCCTTCTCTTTAAAAATCCTGCATTGTCCAAGCCCTTTCGATTAAGCAGCTTGCCTGAATGAAAGCACTGTGATGATGTGGCGGTGCATCTATAAACAGGGTGCCTCTCAAAGCAGGACAGAATGCTAAGAAATAGGGCTGATCAGCGGTAATTACTCTGACACTTCATGCAGTACAGGGAATTAACTCCTAGGACTTTGGGGCAAATTGAGAAGTAGTAGTTGATGTTCCACACTGTGAATGCCTCAGTTCCTTAGCCCATTATGAGTTTAAATGGACATGGGAATTCACTATATACAGGGAGGGATTTTTCTTCTTTTTTTTTTTTTTTTTCTCCCCCAAGATAGGAACGTGAAGCAGAGTGCAGAGAATAGAAATAATTTGGGATGCTGAGCAGGCTGCATTTCCATTTTTTTGTTAAGGTCTTTACAGTGATTTTCCATTAAAACACAAAAAATTCAATAAAGGGATGACAGCAGCAACCATGTTTATGGCAATGCACCCATCATGTTGAGGAAGACACCCATATGCCAAGTTAAGGAAGTGGAATTGCTCTAAGGCAGACCTGCAGAAACTAAGGTACACAAAAACATGCAGCAGGAGGGGAAATACAGCTAAAAAGGCAACTAGTTAGCAGCTGCCACTATGACCTTTAACTGCATCCATGGTAACTGGGCTAAAGATGGAGTTCCATTTTATTATTCTCACACCCACAATGTTAAGCCTGTGAATCCCATTGCAATTTAATGGCTGAAATCAGAAGGCAGATCTGTGTTCATTGGACCAGTGCCGACATCCTCTTAGCTAATGAGTGCAATAAACATTTTCATGCCAGGAAACCAATGCAAGTAGAAATATTATGCCATGCAGAAATCTATCCCCCAAACACAAAGAAATGGTCAGTAAAGTCAGTCCTTTATGATCATTTGCGTATACTGTAATTTTTCAGGTTTTAGGCCACGCATCTTTGAAGCAGGAAGATATTTAACTCATATATTCTTTAATACTGTGGCGTGCAACTGCATTCACTTTTTATTAAGGATCACATTTTATTAAGAATGGGAATAGTTATGTATTCCAGAGTTAATGATGATAGCTGCCTCTAATTATTTTCCTAAAGTAATCTTATGGTTTTAAATAGTATTTTTTCTTTCATGCACCTAAAATGTATTTCATCTGTTTGCGGGCTATGTACTATACCACCAGCTAGGCAAAAGACAGTAAACAGCAAACTGTTTCAACAAGAAAGAGGGCTTTGTTCTAACTTTTGTTGCTATTGTAATTTGACTCATACAGTTTTTCTTAAGAATCAGTGACAACAGTGTCATATCTTTGTCATGTGAGCTGAAAACAAGACATATATCATCCTTACTTGGGTGGAAGAACCAGAGCAATGACAACAGCAGTTAAAAGGATCGGTGCTGGATGTGTCTTTGAATACTGAAGTACTTCCACCTCTAAAGTTCTGTGGTAACCTGTAAAATCAATAATGAGAGGTATGGAGTGGAGCTAACATTTAATTTGTAAGACTTTACCTGGAAAAAACAGTACAGCTGAAGAGTAGCCATTAGTATTTTTAAAACTGTAAATATAGTTATTTAGCCATATTGAGACATTCAGTCATTATCTGTCTTACCCCCCAACCTCCCTTAAAGAAGCACTGCTGTTCCAATAACACAACAGACCAGGGTGAAGAAGAAAACTCTGAATGCATAAGTGTGCAGCTGGGAAATGAAGGTCACCAAAATCTCCTTGAACTCTTAGGTAAACCCACTGTATTTGTTTCAGTGCAATGCAGTCAAAGGCATAAAACTACATTAGTACATTCATAAAGAGCATTATGTGAAATATCCCTGCCTCTCAGAGACAACTTTCTCCTTCATCTTAAAATACCCAGAATTTTATTTTTGTTAAAATCTTAGCCTGGCATAAGGAGAGAGGGCTTAATGACTTCCCCTGACAAGAACTACATGTATTTTTTTTTTTTTCTTATGGAATACTGCCAAATATCCTTTGTAATAAAAAGCTTGAACTATTTTGCTAACAGAAGCCGCTTGTTCTGGTAACTGTAAAGGTCAGACAGAAAATAATTTTGGTGTTTCTTATCTCTTAAAATAATGTCACTTTTTATCATTATGGTAACATTTTTGGACAACAAAGAAAAGAGAAAACAGAAGATGTGATACCCCAGACCACCAGATACACAATTTTTTAAAAGACATTAGGTTAAAAAAGCTGTTAGCCAATTATACCAAAGACTGGAAATGTCACAAAAGCCAATGAAATCTCCCTGGTAACATTCAGAAATAATATGCTTTGGATCATACTGTATATTAAATGACAACTGTCAATTTAAAAAAGAAGTCCTCTAAAATCTTTGATGTATGACAATTTGGAAGTTGAAATACACTGTTCTTACCATTGAATATCTTTGAGATAAAAAGCTTTTGACATGTTAACTAATGTGAAGGTATAAGTGCTCCTCTCATTTTGCTAACACAGTACTGGACTGCACTGAGTAGCTTTTTCTGATAAATGTCATGAGAAGCAAGGTGGTATATAACTGTCTTATTTAGTTAAGAAGGACACACATTTATGGCTATTACATTACATAATAATAGAGAAAGGTGAGGTTTTTTATACTAAATATTGTTCTCTGTGAAGTATTCCTTTCAGTTAAATGGGCATTTGAATAGGAACTGATTGTCAATATTATCTAATCCATTTTTCCTTCTGTAGTACAGCATGAAGGAAGCTGTCAGTGCCTGAATGTGGAGCCATTCCAGGATAAAAGGTCTGTTGAAATGCAAGTTAGTTGTCCTTTTCTTGTGATTTTTTTTTGTTCGTTGGTTTGGTTTTTTTTTTTTTTGTTGTTGGTTTTTGTTGGGTTTTTTTTTGTTTTAAATCATCCACAACCTCTAGCTTCAAGCATCTGGCCTCCCAGGCTGAGGAAATCACCTAGAAGTGCTGGCTGGGAATGCTGGGCTCCTCGCCTCAGCTTGGCTCCCGGATTCGTCAGCTACAGAAGATGCTTGTTGCTACTCTGTGAGACCTCAGCAGCTAAGAGAGTGTCTCAGATCCGTGTGCCTTTGACTGGGGTACAGCGGAAAGTCTCCTGTTTTGAGGATAACTTAATGCTGTATCCTATCAGGTTTGCCTATGTGAAGACTTTTCTTGCCACTGAAGCAATGGAATTCAGCAACGACATTTAGACAAGTGCTGACCATGGGAATATCTAAACCATAGATGACCAAATAATATGAAGCAGGTTCAGCAGAAACATTTTAGGGTCTGAATTTTGAGTTGTCTAAATCACACCCTGTAAAAAGGAAGATCATGTAACTAAATAAATAGCAAGCTTCCTAGGATTTTAGTTGTCTTTAAAGAATTGTATGTATTCTAATTGTTAGGCACAGCATGGCTGGGGTTTTTTGGCCCTGGAAAACCTCATATTGAAGGTTTACACTGCTCAGCTGTTGTGAGAATATGTTTGAAGGTGATTTAAAGACAAATCTGCCCCCAAAAAGGAAAAGCCCTAAACAGTGTAGACCTCACCAACTGCTGCCATTGGACACTTGGGAAGAGATTAGATCCTGAACCTCTTTTAATTAACAGTATAAACACAGGCTAGGAATTCTGCTGTATATTGCTTCAGATCAGCTGTGGACTTTTTTTTTCAGTTACTCTGCTGAAGAGCAGACCACAGGTTGACCATACCAAGACTGGGAAGCATTATGAAGTCCTTCAGTAAATCCTTATAATAATGCTGTAGTCACTGGAATAAGGAATAAAATGAAATAACAGATGAGAGGATGGTGCCATGGTTGTGAAGATGGCAATAATCATGATCTGGGAAATCTTTCTGGCTCCAAAAGCAATAGTAGAAAGCAGAAAACACTGATGTTGAAATGCTAGTTTCAACAAAATATATTTGAAGATGCAGATTTTTCTGCTGTGGAAAACTGGGACATTGGGACCCCATTCAATTAGACAAAGGAGCTGCACAGAGAGGGCTCCATCTCACAGGTGGGACACGTACTGCCTTGGTTGAAGACTAGATGGAGCATCCAAAATAACATTACTAATGTAAGACTTTGTGTTGACAAACATGATACAGATCTAAGCTATATATATCCCAGTAGAACCTATAAAGTGCAGAAAATTCATATAAGCAGCAGGAGGAACAAAGCAAAAATGTGTACCAAACAGAGCTATAAACAGGACAGCATTTTTAACTTTTACACAAAATAATCCACATCTATTGCAGAACTTTCAGAAAGATGAGGTGGTAAAACTGCTCACAATGATGTGAAAGAGTAGACTTAATAAATATTTCTGTCTTGAATCGGAAAAAGAAAAATTATATATTTATGTGTGTATTGTATGAATAATTGTGGGCTTTTTTCATTTTTTGACAACCAAAGCAATATATTTAATTTCAGATAAATCCAAACAGGTTTTTTAAATTAATTTTCAGCATATACATAAAGAACCTATTAAAGTCCATTTTCATTTGCTCTCAGTAGCCCTTTGTTTAAGTAGGTATAACTTGGAAGAAGATGTTCAGTCCAGAATTCCTTTATTTCTGTGCTTAAGCCTTTTACTGAGAGACAAACAAACCAGGGTCACATTCTTATTCCTAGACAAAAAGGAGGAGGTTTGAGCTTTCCTTTCTTATTTCATGGGTGACTGATATATAGACATAAAAACATAAGAAAGCAAAACTCCTTTCTGGTTTTGGTATAACATTTAAATCCTGCCATACCTGTTTGTCTTACCACTGTTCCAGTTCATTCCAGATACTTGAATACATTCAAAACCAATGCCTTTAGGTGAGTTAACCGTTCCAAGGTGAAAAAATGTTCACCATACTTGTATCTCATAAAGATATTAAAGAGGATTCCCCATTAGTAATCAAAGAGGGTGTTGAACAATAAAACTAATTATAAACATTCTGAAATCATCAGCATTGGGTTACTAGAATGTAAGAATTCCTAAGAAAAATTGGAGAAATATTCAGTACATTGATGATAATTTTGAACAAGTTCTGACATAGTATCATAGAGTCATAGAATCATAGAATAGTTAGGGTTTGAAAGGACCTTAAGATCATCAAGTTCCAACCCCCTGCCATGGGCAGGGACACATCACACTAAACCATATCATCCGAGGCTCTGTCCAACCTGGCCTTGAACACAGACAGGGATGGAGCATTCACAACTTCCCTGGGCAACCCATTCCACTGCCTCACCACCCTTACAGTAAAGAACTTCCTCTTTATATCCAATCTAAGCTTCCCCTGTGTAAGTTATAACCCATTGCCCCCTGTCCTGTCACTACAGTCCCTAATGAAGAGTCCCTCCCCAGCACCCTTATAGGCCCCTTTCAGATACTGAAGGCTGCTATGAGGTCTCCATGCAGCCTTCTCTTCTCCAGCCTGAACAACCCCAGCTTTCTCAGCCTGTCTTCATATGGGAGGTGCTCCAGTCCCCTGATCATTCTCGTGGCCCTCCTCTGGACTTGTTCCACCAGTTCCATGTCCTTTTTATGTTGAGGACATCAGAACTGCACACAATACTCCGGGTGAGGTCTCACGAGAGCAGAGTAGAGGGACAGGATCACCTCCTTCAACCTGCTGGTCACGCTCCTTTGATGCAGCCCAGGATACGGTTGGCTTTCTGGGCTGCAAGCGCACACTGGAGCCGGCTCATGTTCATTTTCTCATTGACCAGCACCCCCAAGTCCTTCTCCACAGGCCTTCTCTGAATCTCTTCTCTGCCCAACCTGTAGCTGTGCCTGGGATTGCTCCGACCCAGGTGTAGGACCTTGCACTTAGCACGGTTAAAGAATATTATAGAAAGTAACAAAACAGACCCCTTCCCCTGCTGTCACCCTTATGCAAAACAATACAAAGCTGACATGGGATGTTTCTTCTCTGATTCCACAACAGCTGGTAGCAGATGAACAATTAATAGTTTTTGTATTAACAGTCCAGAAGTTTGTGTGATATTACTCCTGGAAGCGTTTATTGATAAGTCAATGGTAAACAACAGAAGGAACACTCTGGAGACGGAAAAGATTGCTTAGTAAACTAGGTTATTAGAAATAGGGTGCTTTAATACAGCCCAATCCTAAATTACCTTTCTAGAAACAATGATGAAATCCACAAAACTGAATAACTGAAAGCAGAGACTTAAAAATATGGAGAATTCATACTAGACGAGCAACAAAACAGTAACTCAGAATAGGATGGTTCAGCATAAAACCCAACAGGATTGCTGAATGGCCAGTGAGGGGAGAAGAGAGGTGATCTTTCTGATATAATTTGGAGAGGACAAAGCTGGAGTACTGCATGAACTCTGCAGTCCACGTTTTCAGAAAGACACAGTGGAGCTACTGAAGAGGGTAGAGAGGAAATGCAGAAATGTTTCAAAAACAGGAGAAAATGCCTTCTGGTGGGAGATTTAAAGGGTTGGATCTTTCTGTTTATGAGGCAGAAGATTGAGAGGTGACTTGCTTATGGCATATATACCTTCTGAGGCAGAAAATAATGGATATGAAAGGACTCTGTAATCTCATGGAGAAAGGCATAATAAGAACCAAAGGCTGGAGCCTGAAGCCAGATGAATTCAAATTGGAAATAAGGCACACACTTTTAATGCTGATAGCTATTAGCTATCAGAACACATTATAGAGGTAAGTGGTAGATTTTCCATCTCCTGAGATCTTCAAGTCAAGATTAGACACCTCTCAGGAAGATATACTTTAGCTGCAGAGAAACTATTTGGCTCAAAGTAGGGATAACAGTGTAAAAGGCAAGTGCCTGTGATCGAGAAGAAAGCAGATTAGATGAACTAAGAGTTTCTTTCTGCTTTTTACACTACAAAAATTTGAAAACCTGCAGTATGTAGCTGGGAGATAATCTGAGTCCTCCACCCCAGATTTAGCCCAATCAGATTACTGGTGCATTGAAGTGAAATTCATACCCTATCATTCACTCTTTTATATACCTTCACAGGGGTTTACCCAGAGAGAAGTCAGACCTATTGCTGTTTGATTTCCTTCAGGATTCTGCTAAGGCAATCCTCCATGTTGCAGAGATTAATGAAACAGATGCAAAGATCTGCATCTACCGCTCAGACTTTCATTCACACTTAAATTTTTTAAGAGCTCAAAAGAGACACCACTGTCTCTGGCATGCACTAGGATTGTGGCATGGTGAAATGCAAAAAGCTTGTGTTCACTGTACCTCATAGTAACATTATTATTTATACGACTTTGTTGTCTTCACTTGTAAGCCACTGGTAATTACTGGAAAATCCTTGTTTCATATGTGAGCAAAGGGGACAAAGAGAACAGTTTTCTAACTTGTGGCATCCACAGATAGGTACAGGAAATGTTGGAAATCTGTTATTATGTTAACTGACATCCTTTGTGAAAGGGTGCTCTGTAATCCATGTGGGGAAACAACACAGGAATATCTTTTGCCTGATCTTGGTCTTCTATATCAAACAACTGGTATAATTTGGAAAGGGGGCTTGTATTTCAAAAGACCACAGACTAGTGGTGACACTAACAAGAAAAGTAGGCAGCACTGAAGACTCTCACAGTTTTGATGAAATGGCATCCATATTTCAGATACTGGCTTAAAATTACTGATTTGAAGCATGAATTTTATAGTGATGAGGGAAACAGAAATAGGATGCACAACACAGGGTAAGTAGGGGGAAAAAATGAAGGCAAAAAGATTGGTTTAACTGGGAGAGAGGGAAAGGAAAAGTCTCTGCATATTTACAAACAAATAAGACGAACAGGTGAAATTATGGTACAAAAGGACAAGTTTATACACAACAGTTCTGTGGATTCTTAATGCATGAGTAATTTTATTTAACTTGAGATGTCTATGGCTAAAGTTGTCACCATAGATTCCCTCTACTGCCAAGGGAGAGAAATAGGTGTTTTTAAAACATGATTCAGCTGACCTGTTTTAGCCATCTACTTCAGGATTAGATGAATCACACTCTAAAAGTGCCTATTTCTCTCCATTGATTATGAAAAGAGTCCAGGATGACAACCTCAGATGTAGATATCTCAGTTATAGATTTTTATATTTGGTCAGATGAATCCCACTATTAGAACCTATAGATTCTGACACATCTTCACTTTTTTCCATAATTTCTTATTGAAAAAACAACTAGTACGGAGAAATAGAGGAGATACACATACATTTGTATCAGGTGCAATTTACTGTAGAATGGCTAGAAAATTGACATTATGTGTGTCAAATGTTGACATTTTGATGAAAAAAATCAACTCCCAAATATTTCAGCTGAGAAAGAAAATATTTTTATGTGGAAATACTAACATGTGGCCTCATGGGAGTGACAGGCTGGTCCTTCAGACTTCCAGCCTTCTCTACAGGGCAGAGTCTTTACCTGGACTGTGTTTTCCAAGATTCAAATTCACCCTCATTCCTTCTTGTGATCTGGTGATGACAAGTCACAAAAGAAGCACCTAGCCAAGCAGCCAGAACCAGTCAGAGGAGACTGGGAGCATGAAATAGCCAAATTACACCTTCTGCAAGGTGTTAAAATGGCATACATTTAACAGAAGTATATGAAGTTTTGATAGAATGACAGCAAGCTAATATTTTAAACAAACAAATGACACTTTCAAAAAAGAGAAGAGGACAGGTTGGAATCAGTAACCCAACTTCTCAATATTCAGACTGATTATGCAGTCTTGAAGGAATGCTGAATTGTGCTTATACACTTATTCCTTATTTTGCTGTTGTATTTCAATGCTCTTTGTAATCACCTCACACTTTGATAGGCTTATGATCATATTTTGCATTCTTCCCTTCCCTTCCTTCCCTTTCTTTTTCTTTTTCTTTTTCTTTTTCTTTTTCTTTTTCTTTTTCTTTTTCTTTTTCTTTTTCTTTTTCTTTTTCTTTTTCTTTTTCTTTTTCTTTTTCTTTTTCTTTTTCTTTTTCTTTTTCTTTTTCTTTCTTTTTCTCTTCCTTTTTTTTTTCGTTTATTTTTCCTTTTTCTTTTTTCTTCTACTTTTCCTTTTTTCTTTTACTTTTCCTTTTTCTTTTTCTTTCTTTTTCTTTTACTTTTCCTTTTTCTTTTTCTTTATGCTTCCTCTCTATTTTTCTCTCTTTCCCTCTTGTTGAGGAACTGTGGATGACATTGATAAACTTAATACTCATTTTACCAATGTGTGGTGAGCAAATGGTATTTCCCAGTATGGACAAGAGCACAGGCAAACACAAAAAAAATAGATCTGCTTTACAGGTTATCAAACCAAACTTGAGTGCAAAGATATGCATAAGTTAAGTTCAGAAATATCTTAGAAGATAGAACTTATGCATAACATTTCTAGAGAAAAGACCATGTTCAAATTACAGGTCTGTTCAGTTGTGTTACTCATGTGCATAAAATAGTAACCTTTGTGAATGGTCTAAACAAATTTTGCTGTTCAAGAAGCCAGAGATTCTGACTCCTAATTCAAGATGGAGGGAACTGAAAGGGAAGAAAGCTAATTTCAGTATTTTCTTGATGCAAAATCTCAGATTTATGAAGGAAAAGAGTGAAGGCTGAAGAGCCTCTGAGGTTTTGAATTTCCTCCAGACAGCTCTGCTGCTGATGCATTATTTGTGAATAAAACTAAGGTGGAGAAGTAGGCTACTCTTATTTTCATTTGAAATTTAAACTCACCCATTTACAACAGTATATGATACAATGTAAGTAAAATAAGACTTTAATCATATACATATATTGCACAATGAAAAACTATGATGACATCATCAAGGTTTTTAATTATTTAAAAATCTTTCATCTTTTAAGTATGCATAGTGCTTTGCATTTGATTATAATTTCACATATTATTTATTTTTACAGATGTCATCTGCCATTTTCCAAAATATTTATGCCCTCTTTCTAAATGTCCCTAAATTCCAAAGCTGTCACAGCTTTTCAGTTCAATGTCTTCCCCATAGGTGGTCCTTTAACCCAGCTATATTTTCACTCATGAGAGGGAAATCCTTTAGCAATCTAGCATGAAATTCACTGTGCACAGCAACAGTCTCATCTCAGAATTTTTAGTTGTGCTTAGGCACTGAGACTGTCCTGATCTCTGTTCTACCCATGAAGATCTCCATTTGATTTATTTTTACTTGTTTTCTGCACTTGTTTCCATTACCCGACTCCTTACCTCTGAGGGTAACGGCTTTCTACCTACTTCCCAAATACGCATCCCAGATTCTTTTCCTAGCCTGTTCCTCTTCCCCTTCTTATGATGCATCTGCTCCTCACTCTCTTTAATAAGATCTAATCTATTTCATTTGTTCCCAAGTATTATTTTTTTTTTTACCAGAATTTAGTTTGCTGTAACCCAGCTAACAAACTTTTTGTAACACTTAATGTAATCTTCTTCATCCAGCCTTCTAATGCATCCTATAACAAAAAGGTCTCGGTGAGCTCTTTTCTGGCTTCCAATTATTATATATATCTCTGTGGTCCTATATAATTATTAACCTATTAGGCAGAATTTTTAATTTCTCCTCCCAGTGCCAGTCTTTCTTTTGTTCTCTCCACATTAGAGTACAGTGGCTCCCTTCTCCATGCCAGCAAAAAATCCTCAGTACAAAAAAGGAGAGCAAGGCTCCCTGCTCACTCCCCCCATACTGCATAGTGGTGAGAAATAACTAATTCCCTGCAGGTTCGGGGCTGACTGACTGGGAAGAAGCTTTGCTGAAAAGGATCTAGGGAAAAGCAGACTAAGCATGAGCCAGCAGCATGCCCTGGTAGCCATGAGTCCACTCTTGGAGGCTCTCAAGACCTGACAGAACAAAGTCCTGAGCAACCTGAATTCTGAATTCAGTGTGACCTTGTTTTGAGAAGGCTGGGACTAGGGACCTCCTGAAGACCCTTTCAACATACATCATTCTGTAATTCTGTGAATCCTCTGTTGAAAATGCTGTCCCTAAGTTCCTCACTAGTCCAGGCTAGAATGGGTTTGGATTTATAACAATGTTATGCATTCTTTTATATTTTCAAGCCTTTGCTCTCAGGCGCAGAAGACATGGAACACTTCAAAGGAAAGACTGCCAGGATTTTTTCAATGTGTACAAAACAAGATTATCTCCCTGGACTCATTGTTGGATACTACTGAGTAGTTTTATCTGAAATATTTGAAAAGAGGAAAATGAAGTCTGAGGCAAAGCGAGTGTATAAAAAAATGTCTGATTTTCAGACTCTTGCTGGTCAGCCACTGGTGCTACCAAAGCTGCTGTTAATCCATCATGACTACGGTGAAAGTTCAGCTCCCCACAGCATCAGCTAGACATCACGTGTTGAAAACCAGGCAAGTTGCCAGACACTAGTTCATTTTTAGTGGGAATGCCACAGTTTGGCAAATCAAGCGGTAAACCAGAATATACTCTATTTTGTCATCTGTTCTTAATGGACTATGTTGTTTTTTTAAGTGGTTTTGTATGGAATTAATAATTCAATGTATTGGCCAGTTGTAAAAATTATGCCTGGTATTAAAAGTAATCTTATAATTGCATTTCTCCCCTCCCTCCATCCTCCCCCCCCCCAAAAAGAAGTTTATCGCTGACCCATTTTAAGCTTTTCCTCTGAGGTTCTCTTGATATTTGCAAATATGCACCACTTAGCTAAGAGATGAGTGGTGACATGTAACAAAGTAGAAAATTAAGACAATGCTACACCTATTCATAAAGACACCACCAAGAAGAAAAAGGAAACTGTATTTCTTCATATTTTGTAAAACAGAAAGTGGAAGACAGAGCAATGCTGATTAAGCTTGGAAGGCAGAGGTTTCTTAGAGAAAAATGCTTAATAAAAAAACCTGAACTGTAGTACATATTGAGCTGTAACATGATGGAAAGTATCTCAAAAATGGAATATCCAACCAAAATAAAAGCTAAAATACAATAGTCTAAAGAGGTAGTTTCCTAAATGAACCCCACAAATATTGAAGAGAAAGGGAAAACACAGGAAGATACTTGCCTGAGTGCATCTGAATGGTTATCAGTGTTGATTAAACTTGTAAGTGATATCATAAATTATCTGTATACATGGAAGATCCTTTGAGAATCAAGAAACTGTGTGCACTCTGAGCCTGACAGTTGATGTTGACATTTTCATTTCATATTTTCTGAAGAAGCCAAAAGAAAGGTAACCAGTCTGTAAGGTGTCTGGAATGGGCGGAGTTACAGCAGAATCCAGAGAAATCTACAGATTAACATGCACAAACTTTTCAGGTTTGGAATAGGAAACGGACTTCATTATATTAGAAAGCGGCACATGAGAAACACTTAGAGGGTCTTGAAAAGAGAGTGAAAACTGCTAAAACTATCCTCAGAAAATCTGATGGATTTCTGCTAACTTCAGGTTGCCACATTGACTCTGCCATAATATTTATTCAGTTTCAAGGCAGGAAGACTCCATCAGAAAACTCTCTATGTATGTTCTTTGTTGTTTCAGCCCATTTATATGTGAGGTGCATGATGTCTTCTTGTTGAATTTCTGTTTGAAATATAACTCAGCAGAGCTCTGCTTATCCACACCAATATCTTACTTACACATTACTGACTCACCTCACTTCAGAATGAAGGTTTGTTTTCAGGGTAGTAGCTGCCACAGTCCTTCCTTCTGTACTGGGAATTTCCAGGTGGCCACTGACATTGATTAGGTCTTGTAGTTCAGGAGTGTTGGGGCAGAGGTAAGCAATGGCATGCTTTGCCCCAAGAAAATACTCTTCATGTAACCATTCACACCACTGCAGTTGCTAGCCAGACCACTGTTTCCTGAGGCCTGGATAAAAATATTTCCTTCACCACAATGACCCTAGGGGAATAAAAAAAATAACAAAACAAAACTGAACTTTCCATACAGACCTTTTATTTTAAACAGCCAGTGTTGTATTTCTGCCAAACTTAGAAGGTGTTTTTGATTATGTAGCTTTCAACTACCATGGAATTAATATAGAAAAACTTGCGTTCTTCAGGGAGCTCTGTCATACATCTGCAAAATAAGGTTCTTTTTATGTACCTACACATTAACATTGACATCCACTCCCTCATTTAATTAACAACATTTGAATGTCATTTCTTTTCATGTAGTAATTGTATTTTTTATTCCTAAACTGATCTCTTATTTCAGATGGAGATACGATTGGAAAATGTCAAGATTTGTCCAGAAAAAAACAGTAACAATAAGAGTTTCTTTTTTTCCTTATTGTTTTTGAAACCTAAATCTGGACTTTTCTAGGAAGTTTTGAAAAAAAAATCTGATGTGGGAAATGAACCTCCACATTTTGGCTTGAGGGGAGAACTTTCTAAATTTTTTAATTTTTTTCTTTCAGTGAGTTCAAAGCTAACCTGCTGGGTCTGGGAACTTTCATGTCTTTAGGACCCTGGTAGCAACTATAAATAGTTGTGGCTGTTAATGTAGGCACGCACGCTGGAGAATCTACAGCATGTATTACATGTCTACCAAGGAGCTGAATTCCAAAGATTTAAAACTGCCTTAGTAATGCTTAACTTTAACAGCCATATAAAAGATATATGGTGGAGGAATGCAATCCAGTGTTCACTAGCTACTTAAATTTCTTTAATACAGCTGAAAACCTCATGAATATTAAAGTGAGTCCTGGGTTATGTGTCCTTGTATATAAGGTATTCCTCTTGATTCTGGTAAATGATGTCCATGCAGTTATTAAAATACATGGATACTGTTAAAGGAGAAAGTGTGGTTAGATCACAAGTTGGAAGGGTACCCTTTGTTCATAACTTCATCTAAAGAACCATGAGACAATGTGTAATTAGTTGGGTTATTTTGTTTTGGTTTTTTTTTTTTTTTTTTATATCAATTTAAGTGTATGAAGGGCAATCCATCCATTTAGGAAACATATATCTGTGTACAGACAGAAAATATTGTGAACTTTTTTTTTTTACTTTACTGAAAAATTTCATCAAGTTAAATACTGTAACAGAGTTACACCTGATAACTTTTCAGTAAGCCTATTCTTTATTACTAAATTGTCTAGTGATTAATATATTAGTATAATTATCATACTAAGATGGCAGATGAACTTTGCAGCTGGAAGAAAAACAAAATTTTTAAGTATATCTGGGATAAGGTACCAAGACATATCTCAAAAAATCCCTTATAAAAATATATAATTTATTCTGATCACTTTTTTCTTTAATTAGTGAAGTTATTTAATTAATAAGCTTGTTTTTGTGTGAGTTTTCCTATGAGTGGAAATTTCTAAATGGCAATTATAGCATAACCCTTTTGAAGAAATTTGGAAAAGCAGCAGGATAAAGACTTGCAGCAGATATTTTTAACTAGTTCTATGCATTTAAAAGAAGAAATATAAATTTTGAATGGTTGTATGAGCAATATGAAAATGCAAGTTATGCTGAAGGTTTATTTCCAGTTCAAATCCTAACATTTGCCTTGAAAAGAAGACATTTTGGCTGTTTCCTGAGGAAAAGCATTTTTTGATCAATTAGGTCAGAAGAAGCTTCTGTATTTCTGAAGGAAAAAAAAAGGGGGAGGGAAAAAATGTGAAAGCATCTTACAGGTACTAGATTATCCCTTTAATGCCTCCATTAATATTAAACAAATCCTGCAAATACAGTGTCTCGGTTTTGGAAAATATATTAATTGGGTGTATGTCAGGAATAAAATCCAGGAACTCACTTTTAATATTTCTTAAATCAAAAGCTTCTTGTTCTTAACAGCTAACCCATTTAGATATTCCTTCCCTCTCCCCCTTCCAAAAGCCACCTCCTTCAACTGACTGCTGCACTCCAGTGCTGCCTGTACAGGTTACCAGCAGTGAAATGTATTAGAGCCATCTACATCAGTGTTACTTCCACAAATGACTAAAAAATACACCGTTTTTCTTAATGCTCAGAACCACATTTACTATCAAACATGTCTGGAAACTGCAATTAAGTGCTGAGTTTTCTTTGGAGATCCAACCCAAAATATCACTCAAAAGCAAAAAAAGATTCTGAATGGGGTCTTTTTCTGATTTGATATATTTTCATATAAATCACAAATGTATAACTGAAAATAATGATATAAAATCAAGCAAAATCAGTTAATTTTACTACAGATTTTTATTACAGATAAATCATAACTCCTTTGGCTAGTAATGCATATCTTGGACATTGCTAAGTGATAATATTCTATTTACTGGTAAAGTAGGAAGTACATAACATGAGGAGACAATCTCCTAAGACCTCAAACCTGAAAATAAGTTTTCTTAAAAGTACTCCTATGAATAGACACACTTAAAATCAATGAAACTACTCACGTGCTTAAATTTAAGTATATGAAAAGTATTTCAAGACAGGAGATTTAGCTCTTAATTATTTTAGGTCACTGAAAGAAATGGAGGCCACAGTTTCTCCCAGTACAGGTGACAAATCTGCTTAGAAAGGTAATGTGGAAGTGGCAGAAGGAAACCATGTATAAGCAGTCTCATCCAGGAATACGTAAGCAGACTGATACTGTTATAGAGGATCTGGCTGGGGAATGACTGATCTAGGTTTTCATATTGCAAAATATTTAGAGGAGACATCCTATACAAATTTTAGAAAACACAGATCAGGGACTTAAGATAACTGCCGGATGCATAATTAACTCCAAATAATTTGTTAGACAAACCTCACCTCCTTTTTCTATTTGTGAACTGCACAAGAACAGTTTATGACTTTCTTAGATTTATTATTCAGAATTATTCCCTGAATGAAGGTGTATCATTTATGAGCACTTCACTGCAAGTGCTTGATATTCAAAATTTGGCATTCGATATTGTTATGTTGGTTAGTCAGAGCAGAACACGTTGCATGTTGTGTTTCTCTAAGTAGAAGTAACTCAGTCAGGTTTTCCATTGTAAATCATGATATTTCAGAATTCAAAAATCACTTTCTATTCCCATTTTTTCAGTAATCAGAAGACATCTCAAACATTCTGGTTAAAGGCACATTTGTTCAAAATTAAAATGTCATTATTTTCATAGAATTATTTTGTCCTATTATGCCTCTATTTATGTTCTATAATGTTTCTACTATGCAGCTATAACAAAAAGGTTTATCAAAAATATATCATCATTTAAAAAGAACCCCAACTAATAGGGATAATTTTGTCCAGCTGCATAATCCCCCAGCTGGCATATTGTGGAATGTCCCATGCCTTATTCATCAGTCCTAATATGTTAAGAATAAAACTTACAAAAAGTGACTCCACTAAAGAGTTGGAGCTTTGGCTATCTAAAATCAGTCAGGGGAAAAGTTTGAGAATGAAGAGATTCATTTATGTCTTGAAAGTCTTACTTGTATGCTCATAAATTGAGATTCCAATCTTGGTCCTGCTTCTGGAGAACTACTTCCCACATCATGGGGCAAAAGTTTTATGGTTCCCTTGCTGCTGAAAATCCTATAATAAATAGAAGATTGTAAAAGCATAAATTGAAAAAAAATAAAAAAAGAAAACATTTTGAAGAGTTCATAATTCCTTTTTTTTTTTTTTGAGGAAGGATAAAATAGATGGAGAATTGGAAGTGAAATATATAGAGAAACTACACTGCTCTTAACACAAGTAATATTTAGTAATTTCTTAGCCCTGGTTTGCAGTCAGTCATCCTAACCATCTGCTCAGAACTGAACTTTTTCTTCTTCTTCAGTGTAGTTGAACTATATCAACAGAAACAATTTTTTTCAGGGAGAGTAAATGTACCGCTACAAACAGTTTGATGAAAGACTGAATCTTTATATTCCTGGAAAGTAAGTCTTCCTGTAACAAGCAGCTAATGTTTGAACATGTCAAAGCAAGCCTTTTAGTACAGGAGATAAGAGCACTTGAATGATTCTTACAAAGTGGTAACTGGCCCAAAAGAAAATGTTGTGCACGGTAATTTATTCTAGGAGTTACATTTTCCTCGGCCTTGAAAAGAACTTTACCATGACTCACTACATTGGGCTCACTCACACTCTTATTTGGAGGATTTGGGTCTGAAATACAGACCAAATATACAAGCAAACATTTTATTCATACAGGCAATGTTACTGGCATAGACAGTGGTAAGATAATGGCCAGATCCGTATTAGGAATGGGTCATAAATGAATGGCAGTCTGAGGTGGGTTGTTTATTCATGGTTTTAACTATGCTGTTAAATGCCATACTGCAGAAGCTTTAATGCTTATGCAACTATGTTAATTTAAAAGTACTGTTCTTGATAAAAATCCTTTTGCTTTTGGAATTGGTGAATAACATACCATCAGAAAGCCTTTATTGCTGGTATAAACTACAGCTGTGTTAGAGGGGATAGCTACAGTAACCTAGTGTCTCTATCTCAGCATGTGGCCTGTTCAAAGTCATTGTTTATGCAGACTTTCTACCATATGGAATTATCAACATTTTACTGCAAAAAGTTCTGCTTTGTACTTCCAGAGTGAGAATAGAGCAAGAGAGATTTTGTTTACCCCTTTTTTCCTTTGAGGAAGAAAAAAAAAGAAAGAAAAAGAGAGAGAAAAAGAGAAAGAGGTAGAAAAACAGAAAAAAAGGAAAAGGAAAAGAAAAAGGAAACATAAAAGGGAAAGGAAACGAAAAAGAAAGAGGAAAAGAAAAAGAATAAAATAAGAAAATGAAAAGAAAAAAAGAAAAAGAAAAAAGGTAATAATTGATCTCTGCCCCTTGTAATCCTCTCCTGTTAGAAATAGATGTCATTATAAATATCACCAAGTATAAATATATACACTTATTAATGTAGTGTAAAATCTCATATTTTGGGTAGCTTATCCACTCTCAAATGGCTGAGATTGACCATATTGGCAATATAGTTTCACTTCTGAGAGAAGGAATAACTCTTCCTCTAAGGGGTGCCCCATGATTGCTCCCCGGCCTGGACCCACCTCTATGCCTAGTGAATACCTGTGCAGAAAATGTGCTTCTTTAGCACATGCAACATCCCATGGGCTTGAACACATGGGGCATTCTTAGGTGGTATTAATATGTAAGTAGGTGGTTAGGACCCTGCCAGGCATGTTTGGGCAGGCTGCCCAAGGGCTGGGTGTGGATTGCAAGCAGGCACAATGTGCTCTTGTCTGCTCCTGGGAGTGCATTTTGAGCAAGTGAGGTAGACATACCTCTGGAAACTTGAGTATGGCAAACTGTTCCGGTTCATGTTAAGAGGGAAAAGGAAATGAATGAACACTATAAATCTGTGTTAGCCTAGCAAGACCGAAGAGCATTCTTTCATGCACAATAAAGAGTAATAGATATAAAGGTAAGTAAGAGTAAAAGGTTTTTTTGAGCTCTCCTCTGGTGTAAGAATTCCATGAAAACCTTTGGTGTATCTATGCACATCTTGAATGTACATAAATAACACCAAGATGTAAGTAGGTAAAAGAAGGTACTTCAGAAGTCTCTGTTAGTGCATGCAGAGCGTTTGCTGAACCTGAATGTTTCCCCCAAATTTGACAAATATTGCCCCGTTAAAGACCTGATTTAAAGTCTATTCAGAGATTACTATTTCCTTGGCCCATCCTGGGACTCTGAAGTCTTTCACATTTACTGCTGAAGAGAGAAACATCTTGAAAACTTCAGCTGCAACTCCTCAAGTCTGGGTTTCAGTAGAGTAATGCTGTAGCAGCTCTAACACAAAATGGCCTCCAAGGCTTTTATGAAAGCAAAACTAGAAGTAGCTTGAGTTTGCATAGCCCCAGGCTAGTCCTGCAAAGGCAGCATTGCTGGGTTAGGATTCAGTAGTGGCTGCATTCCTTCCAGCCTGCCTCCCAGGTGGGTTGGGGATAGATGCATATCCAAGTTTTGCAACATCATGTGTCTGGGTTTCTGAAAAAAGGTTTTGAAATTCTAGCTTGTGGGAAATTGCTGAATATTTGATTTCATAATTAAAGTTGAAGGATATACCACATCAAAATACTGTAAGTCCATGCAATTAAGAAAATTTGTGTTTCAGATAATTCTAGGCTAGCCTCCTTGCTGTTTTCATAGATCATTGATTAACTACATACAAGGAAATATCCCTTTTCCAAAAAAATAGCATGTATACATTTTTTTTATTTTTTTTTAAATTGCACAGTAGAAACAGTTGCAATAGAAATAGAAATAGTTGAAATAGTATAACAGTTGAAGATAAGCTTCTGATGGGGCTTTGGTATGGCTGATGAGAGTATTCAGTTGCTGGAAAAAGTCTATCTTGCAGATGATACAGCAAAATTACTCCAGTGGCTAAAGGTACATTGCCCTAGGACAAAGATTCAGATAAGGCAAAGCAACATACAAATAAGTATGAAGATGGGAAGCATATGTGGGTGAATGGAAACTCAAAGCAGATGATGGAACATCAGTTAGATCAGAAAATTCCAGTGAAAGGAGTAGTTGTGGTAATGGACAATATATTGAAGAAGGAAAGAGACAATGCTGTCACAGGAAAGACAAATGCTGCAGTAGGTTGTGTTAATTGGAGCATCATATGTAATACAAGGAAGGCAGTTTTTCCGCTCTGTTTGACTTGGCTGAGCTTCATCCAGACAGCCACATTTAGTTTGGGCTACCACATTTTTCAAAAGATACAGACAAATTAGAAGGACTTAAGAGAAGGACATCGAAAATGATAAAAGGTGTTGAAAATAAGGCCCAGGAGAAAAGCTTAAGAGACTGGGGTATGTTCAGGCTAGAGAAGAGAAGCCAAAAGGGAGACATAATAACTCCCAATAATTGCATAAAGGGGTGTTACCAAGAGGACAGGGACCAATTGTTCTCATTAGTCAATGGGAAAAAAGGCCTAAGAAGTAATGGACTTTAGCTGCAACATAGATAGTAGGGTTAAATATTAGGAAAAACTACAACCGCAAGAACAGTTAGGTCATGGAGCAAACTGTCGAGGGGGTTTCCAGAATCATGTCCACTGCAGGATTTTAAGGCCAGACTTTATGTTGATCTATCAGCAAAGGTTTAAATTTAATGAAATCAATCCTGACACAATACATGAGGGAAGGAGAAAAAAAGACTGGGCTGAATGACCTGTATGGGATGTGTTTGCTGGTAAACAGCTCTCTGATTCTCTGACCCCATGCAGTACAATAAGAGATCTATTTGGTGTTGTTAATTTTTTCCTTATCTATGCTCCTTGTCTTCATCTGAGAAGGAAAATGCAAGAATGTGTTTTCCAGACCTAAATTAATACTGATATGTATCTGTCTTATACATTTAGAGATGTGCCATGTTTCCCACTCTTACACTAGCTGGTGACTAGAGTACATTTAGAGTTTCAGCTAGAAACTGAAGATTTCATACCTTCCAGCTGCAGGGTGACTCTTAGGTCCAAGTATTGGCTGGTTGTGTCTGACACCTTTCTGCAGTGTGCTGCAGGTAAGGTCAAGGTGTGTCTTTAAAGCCCTTTCAAAACTATGTACTTAGCATTAACTAGTAAAATTTATACCTTAAACCTGCACTTTCTCTGCTTGAAGCATGCTAAATATTAAAGTAAATCTCTTTCATGAACATGGTGTACCTGGCCCTACACTACCTGCTTGCTCAACATCCTTTATGTAGCTTGGGCTGTTAAGGTAAAACCACTGTGCATCAGCAGCTGCAAAATGAGCATTAAGACCAGTATCAAAATCCAGGACACTGTCAACTTTTTATGTAAATGACAAACTTTTTCAATTACTCTAAGCAATTCCTAATGTACGTAAGAAAATCAGATTAATATTTAAGCAAAAATTCTGAGGTACTAATATACAATTAAACAGAAAGGAGGAGGAAAGAATGTTTTTCTTTTTGTTGCTGACTGCATTGAAATACTAAGTGTCCTCAAACCACTGCTTAATGACATAAACTGAAAATGAAGTAGCTGAATGAACCCCCTATATGTACATGTTCTGCCAACAACCACTCCAGTGCCAGCAATAAATTCCCAGACTAAACAGTTGAAATTTGGCATTCTCATTTGTGATGCTGTACTTATGCTACTCTCAGAAAATTGATTCTCTGAATTTAAAGTATTCTAGCAAATTAATTATTAGAAATATGAAATTTTGGATGACAATCATGTGTCTACAGCAAATTAATCTGATATTTTAGCAAAATACTATTCTTATCAAGAAAAATTTGTGGTGGTTTAAACAATAATAGCTGCAGTCAGGGTCAGTTTGTTTTCCACTCTAATTTCTTCTTTCAGAAGAATAAATCCAAAGCTGACTGAAGCCTGACAATCAGATCTCAGATGAAACAATGCTTTTTATAGTAACCAATGGAAAAAAAATGGTTTGTTTTAAATCTTTTTTTTTTCCTTCTAAATTTCACCTGATTAAAAACAAAAAAGAAAAAAGAAAACCAAACTTACTCTTATATAACTAAAATGGTTTTCAGTTTGAATTGAAATTTGTCCAAACGGTAGTTCAGAGTAGTTTAGGAATTCTGAAAATGAAAAAAAAACAACCAACTGTGAATGTTTAAAAATGGACTGCAAAACAAGCCAAACAGAAAAAGCCTCACAAGCATTTTTAAATGTGGACTTAATATGCATGTGTAGCAGCTGGATTGACACAATGGACCCTAACGGCTCCTTCAGGTTCCTTTCATACTGTATTATTCACTCTGCAGTCAGAGTACCGAAGACAACAGTTTTGGGAAAAAGCTTATATTTTTGCAAACAGCTGCATTTAGACAATGACACAGGTGATGTTATCATATGACTGCCCAATATAAAAGTGCTCTTGTTTAATGGAAGGATTTAGTATCTGGATATAAGGTGGTCCATGGGTTAGCATGAAATGCAAGTCAGAGCACTATTCGGTCCACGGCTGGGATACCTTTAGCTGACAGATTCTATAACCAGAAATAATGTAGCCTTGCCCTTTATTTCCTCACCTGCCAGTTTCCAAAGGCCATTAAAATTTAAAAAATGTTGCTTACATAACTAAGCTCATTTTCTGTTACAAATAATGATGGCTTGGATTTATTGGGCTATTTTATCTGATTTATGAAAACCACTTTTGTCCACTCTTTTCTATTACAAGTAAGTGTACTATACTGGGAATAATACTGAGCCAATGCCCTCGAGGAAGACCATGTGACTGCAATTATTTATGAATTAGCATGTCACAGATTTGAAGCTTTGAGACAAACATATTTCCCAGCTGCATGTTTGTGATTTCTGAGTTTGTAAATGGAACAGATGAAATAATGACTTGCTCTTCCTCTCTACTCCTCTTATATATTGTTTAGTTTACTTGCTGGATATGTAAAGACAGGCAGGAATACTTATGTAGATATTTATCATTCACAGAGAGTGCAAATTAAACATGCTATTATTTTATCAGCTATGACAATAAATACTTCATGTATACTTCTCTACAAATTATGATATCATTGTTTTTAATACATCATTTGCCTTTAGAGATACAAAAATGATTTCTGAATGCTAATGCTGTTTAAAGCCAGCACACTGCAGGAGTAAAACCAAGCAACTAGAGAGTGAACTGCTTTATAAAACGCAGCAACATGTGCTTAGTTAATGCTTTAACTTGATTTGTGCTTTGTGAGCCAAACAATAATTTGACTGATATTATGAGATACATACTTGCTTGATTTGTCCTGCAAACTTAAAAGTCAAGCTGAAATCAAACTCAGATGTCTTAATCGATAGCACAAACATAAAGGCAAGAAATATATGTACACTACATATGGTTTTGCTGTCAGATATAAACAAGTGTAGCTGATACACATACATACATATATTTGTTAGCTGTCTATGTAAATTGAGATGAAAGCCCATTTTCAAGCATGACCTGTGATAAACAAATGCATATAAATAAACAATAAAGCAAGATAACTCTAGAATAACATCAATTAAAACAATTACAATGACTTCTAGTCATCATGAAGTATTGTTTCAGTTCCATCTTAAAGCAGGAAAAGCTCCCAATTGTTCTTAAATCAACTGGTAACTGATTCCACATTTGTGGAGCCTTGAAACAAAAAGCTTTTTATCCCTAGTTTGTATTCATTCTAGGGCATGGTAGTTCCACAGCATGAATAGAGTGTAATGTATAAGCTGCTCTAAGTGAAAGTAGCAGGATGGAATAGTGGACACTGATTGACACAGAACTTTAATTGCTATTTTATACCCATATATTAAAAGTAAGACTTTGCAGGGGAAAAACAGTGTCATATCTGAAGTTGACATAACTGGGAAGTTGAAAGTCCAATTTGGATGTATGGAATTTTACATAGCATTTGATATTATGCCAGATATACATATGTAAGTACAGAAAAAAACCAACCAAACACCACACAATGTGATGTGGAAAAAAAGCCTTGGAATTCTGATAATCAGTGTGTGCTATTAACCAGAATACTAAAACTAGCTCTTCATTCTGGTTTTCAAACAGCAAGGTACAGAACGTAAAAGTGAAATTTATACATATATATACACACATACATAATGTGCTTATCTTTTATCTCTTCTTTAAACATATAAATAAACAATCAAAAATTCTTTTCTGTCCTTCAGACCCATTTGTTTTCAAGTACTGATTTCCGTGTTTTTCGCTAGATAAATCCTCCGAAGTCTGGAGAACTGCTAGGATTATGACATCAAAAGGTCAAAAGATTGAAAGCTGTTTAATGACAGGAGGGTGGGACCTTTAAGTCATACACTTTAAAAGTGTTGTTTTACCCATAAGCACTTACGGGACTTAAATTCCTGACAAACATATGAGAAAAAGGCTTAGTCAGCTCTTTGAGAAAGCTCTGAATACTGCCAGTTTCAAACTTCCCTAGAAAGTCTTAATGAAATAAGGGAGAAGGGTATAAAAATTTGATACTGCTAAAGTTAAAAATAAAACAAAGATGAGTGAGAAAGCTCAGTGGCTGTTGTTTCTTTATAAATCACAAAGGCACTGTAAAAGAGTAAAAAGGAGTAATTTTTACCTTTTTCCCCTTTTATAAAGGTCAGGTTCAGGGGATTGCTGCACTGCCACTAAACCCATGAAAAAGAATATTCTGAGAATAGAAAAAAGAAGGGTGGTGTGCCTGGAAAGGCGAGGTGTCTGCATGAGAAAGGCATTTTGGAAAAGAGCCTGTCGCCCACAAAGTACTACAAAATAAAATAATCAAAGTTGAAGCAAGCCATGACTCTTGCAAACAAGCAGGAGGGCAGGCCTATGTCATGCCTCAAAACGGTCCACATCACTGGTGCCCATGAGTGGGGCATGCAAGGATACTGCCCCCTTACCCTTTCATGAGCTTGTTGGCAAGTTGGGTCTTGGCCAGAGCCCCTTCACAATTCGTTACCATCCAGCATCAGCCACTTCCCTTGGATCAATGGAGGAACAGTGCAAAATTGGTACTTTTACAGAAAGGGAAACTTCCGGGACAAAGGAAAAGTGTCTACACTTGTGGATTTATGATCCTGGAGACTGCAAACCTGCTGGACCTCAGCATTGCAAATGGAGGAAGAGGACAGTAGGTCACACTTAATACTTTTGCAGAGATAGCTCACTTTCCAACCACTCTGAGCCCTACCTCCCATGTTGCTGTCTGCTACAATGCCCTTTTATTCTAGTTTCTTGCTAAGGATGAGAATTTTGAAATCTAATGCCATGTCTGTCCAAAAGGTGAACCATGGTATTTTCAATTCCCCAGCACCTGCAAAGGCACAGAATGCAACTGTCCTGGAAGGAAAGCAATTTGGTCAGCCCAGCTGGCTGCAGTAGCTAACAGAGTCCCATTTTATCCTCCTCCTTTTTATACAAAACCCTCGCATCTTCCTCTCTGAATGCGGAAAGGGAAGGGAACGGAAAACCAAAGGAGGGAAAACCAAAACACCAAGATCAAAACCTTTGCCCCAGTGAAAGTAAAGGGCTGTATCCTGATTCTCACCTTAAATATCAAGAGAGGTCTTTATAGGGAATCTACATACCACTGATAGTCTGAATTTAAATCCTGAACAAGATGAAGGACTGACAAATGCAGAAAAAAGTATATTTTTTCATTCATTCTTCTAAAGTAAACAAGTATGAAATATGTATGCATTACATCATGCAGTGAAGTAATAACTGTAGTAATAAAACCCATGGTCAAATTGAGGTTCAGACACATCTTTGTGAGACCATAGAGTCACAGTTAGATTCTGACTACTGAGAACCTCTGATCAGAATGGGGTCCTTCTCAGCATCAGTGCAGGGAATGTAAAAGACCCCCCCCCCCAAAAAAAAAAACCAACACAAAACAACAAGTTACAAAGGACAGACAGAAAAGTAGGAGGTTAATATAATAGTCTCATGAGAGTAGAAGGGTGTCTGTAAATAAAATAATGGTATTTAGTCTGCAAGCTCTGTAGATCCACAAACACCAAAGCACTGCAATGCAGCCTACACTTTATCTCATTATATCATCTCTTAATAGTTGCATAGCCCTGGAGTCCTAAAGTCCAACAAACCAAAATAAAAATAAATTAAATAAAATGAAAACAATCAGCTGGAGAAAAGTCACACAGTAGTGAAAAACAGGCAAAGATAGGTCAAATTTTGAGCCTAGCAACCACTTTATGTACCTTTAAACTTTGTACCTGCATGAAGATCAACTTCTGAAATCAGGAATCAGACGAATGATCTGAAACAGCTGTAGCACATCACCTAATGAGTTGCCAATTACAAGGGAGTGTTTTGCAGTAATATGGCCACTATGTGTTAACTCAATTGGAAACTAAGATAGCTCTGCAGAAAGCTTGAGCTGCTGCGATGGCATTATAACTTTATAAAATGGTCAGTCAATAGCTTGCCTCCAATGGGCCTCAGAATAACAGTTGCAACTGTCTCTGGTTTTGTTACTTTAGTGTTTTTATTGTTCACACAGCTCCTTCCCTAGTGCTATCTTATGACTGCTGATAGAAACCAAATGGGTCTGATACTCTTTGTTTGAGTATATCTAGTCATTCTGTCCTTAATTAAACACAGGGATTCTTCACAATGGAAGAAGGTGGAAACTGAGACGAATTCTCTGAAGTCTAAGTTGTTTCTTTCCACTCATACAAAAAGAAACAAGACATCTTTCTTTCTTGTTGCTGAAAAACTGTGCATTTTTTTTAAAGAATCTGTTTCTGATACAGCAATCACATGTTACGTTAAATAACCCAGAACTCAGTACAAGAGAAATCTTATTTTCAGTAATAGCAGACTAAACTTGAAATTTCAGCCAAATTCTTTAGATAAGATATTCCAATGACAAATAATATGTCTTTTTTAAACCTCACAGCAGGAAAAAATATGTTCAGAAGCAAATGAAATTTTAAGAAAGGGCACTGGGCACTTTTAGCCATGAAACTAAAGTAAAAAGGGTCTTCTGTAACTGCTGTGGTTAGTCAAAAAAGGTTTAATTCCTTTCCCAGCTGAAATGATTATCTCTATGAAGTGCCTAGCTTCTGTGAAAGAGGAGAGTGAAAGGTGCCTACTTCTCCAAGGTAAGAAGAGACTGGTAATTGAGCAGCAGTCAAGGAAAGCTAAGCAGAGAAACAGCAGATGTAGAAGAACGTTTGAAACACAAAGTTAATTTGGGAGAGGTTAAAATACGCATATACTGGAAAATAGGGGAGGGAAGATTGGTTTGTAGTGGTCTTTATACCTTCTGGCAACACAGGGGTTCAGGCAGAAAAAATCAGCTTGATGGAAGACAGCTGAGGTGGCAATAGAGTCCAAGCTGTTCACTTGATATAGTCAGGTGTTTGCTGGGTAATCCCAGCATTGTTAGGTTGGGTGACCAGCAGCATGGACTTGGGGCACTAATTTTAAGGGTCTCCAAAATTCCCAAATGGAGCCTCTGGTTCTCTACCTAATTTTAAGTACTTGAAAGACAAATGAAGGTTAGAAGAGCAATCCTTCAAAACTCCCTCTAGAAGAGAAACACAATTCCTAAGAGCAAATCTTGCACTAGATAGCTTGACCTGCTTTCAAGGGAAATTAAGAACTCTGTCGTGGTTACAGAGGAAGTTCAGAGAAACTAAGTGTCAGCACACCCACAGCTCTGATATGCATGGAAGACAGGTCTTGGCCTTTGGAGAGATGAGAAAATCTAGTGGGATTGCAAGTGTCTACGAAGAAAAAGTTCATGAAATTAAATTTTAGAAGAAGAAGGTGTTTCTGCAACAAGTTTATGGAATTAAGATGGTGACATGTCAGTAAATCTAAGGAATGATACTAGGTGGAAAGGGAATGAGTTAGGAGGGCAAGTAGAACAAAACAGTTCCTTGTTTATGATTCCAGAAGGGTAGAAACCAGTAAGACAAGAAGATAAGGAAGAGTAGGATTTAGGCGCTCCAGGTAGCTTCTTATCTTACTACAATAGTAAGTCAAACCCTAAGGACAGAGGGAAAGAACAAGAATTGACATAACAAAAGAAAATGTCTGGTGAAGGAACTACCTCTACTTTCATCCATTCTCAAGTTGAGGATTTTTTTTTTTTGCTGCAGGTCATAGCACATACAGAAAGACCAGGCTTAAACAGATTATTTGACTGATATTTTTCAATTTCTTTGCCAACTAACTTGCTACAGCAGATAATGATCTGTCTGAAAAACTGCTTTTTCAGACCTCCGACAGGAGCCACAGTGAAATTGAGAGAGGTCAAAAGAAGTCAGCTGCCATTTTCACTGCCATTTTTTATGGAAATGGACAACAGATTGGTGAAGACATTGTGAAAGCTCTAAAGCAATCACTTTTTCAATTTGTCCAATATTAGTTTCAATAAGAAATGAGAACAAAAACAATTGCCAGCAGGCCCTGCTTGATTTGTTAAGACTCACTCTTGCCCACTTCAAATCACCTTTGACATTTAGGAGCTCAACTTTGCAAACATCATTTGAGTATTATTACTTTATCTGATGCCTCTATTATGCCAGTGCCCAGGCTATCATAATGCTAAAAGTGATGCATAGATATCAAGAACACCATTGTTTCTTACGTCTCCACTTTATGAAAAACAAGGAAGCTTTTGTTATCATAAATAGACCCAATACCTGCAACATTACACATGCAAGGTATAGTAGTTTTCAATGACTTATGTGTGTATAGCCAAAGTGAATTTGAGAAAAGGAGATCTAGTCTGGCAGAAATTTACAATAAATTCAGCATATTGATAGCAAATTAGCATTCCCCTGCACCTACATTTTCCTGTGTAGAAAACATCTTTGTAGAGCTCATAGGGAATGGCAAGCAAAGAAATGCTAACAGAGAACATTTAAATCATTTTAGGTTTGTACCCTTTTTCAGCATGCAACAGGTTTTATGCAGCTTTCCTCTGCAGAGTCACAGGAACAAAATGAAAAACAAAACTGTGTCAAACATGGTAACAGAGGTCTTGTCAAATACACCTAGCACTCAAATGACCAGCGTGATTTACTCAGTATGATTCCAGTACATGAAAATCGGGGGCTGGAAGAAAATGTCTACCTGGGTCAAGTTTGAGAGAGACATAGAAAGTGAGAGAAAAATTAGTATCATTATGACATGGGTGGTATTAGTAACTAGTGCAGATTCTTACAGAAAAGATGCCACTTTGCCTGAAGCCAAAATTGTACAGCATGTGCATTCTGCCTACTGTCTTCTGTAAGGCTAAAACTCAAAAACTGTCAATGAAAATGGAAGATCATTTGAACACAAATTAAATAAGAATGGAATGGGCAATCCTTAGGACCATGTTTACAGAGAAACTGAAGTACCGTGTGGGCTTGGTAACATACAAGAGGTCTGCAATAGATCCTGTGCTTGCATACACAGATAGTTAAGATGGATTTAGCCATGTGGGACCCCACGCTGGTTATGGCAAAGGCTGTCCTAGATACAATTTAACAAGAAGAAATAAGTGCAAGGAAGGAAATTTAGTATTTTCTTCATGGTTTGCACACAAATTTGCTGAGGCAACATTCTATCTCTTCTTCCAGGTTGACAAGTTGAGTAAGACTGGACCCAGTATTGATTCCTGGGAAACGCCATGGACTACAGGCCTCCAACTGGATCCTACTTCACTGGTCATGACGCTCTGAGCTCTGCCATTCAGCCAGTTTTTGATTCACCTTGTTATCCATTCATCTTTTCTGTTTAAAGAAATGTTTAAAGTTTCTTAAAATACTGCCATGCAATGAGTAAATAAATATGAAATATGTAGAACTAATAGTAAAAAAGAGGCAAAGATATTCCCCCTCTTCTTGATTTGTGTGTTCTAAAGAATAAATTATCAGTTGCTCTGTATATGTAAGCCTTCCTCATTGGTTGCAAGTAAGCTACAAAAATTCCTATTGGCTGCACTGTGGAAGGATCAGTGGCACTAACACCTTGATATTTGCTCCCACTTTCCATTTACTTTTCACTTGTGACTTTAAAATGTAAGTGACAATGAAGCATTGTCTCTATGGTATATAAATGGGAGCTTATTTCCTGCATTTACTCTGGTTTTCTTAGGGGAAAGGGGATTTACAGTTAATAACAAATCCCGTTCCACATTTGGATTATTCCTGTGTACAGTAAAAACTCCTTGAATTTCAAATAATGCCAATTTCCATCTCTTCAGCTTGAGAGGCGGTCTGTTGAGTGTTTTTTATCTCAACACTGAGTGCTGTGGTAAAGGACTCAGCCATAAATAATCCCACATGTCACCAGGGCCAGTGATAAGCAAATGCCTGTGGAAAGGCCCTTGCTCCCTAATCTTCATGAACCTGTCACACTGCAGTGAGACAGGCTCCACTGCAGGTGAGTCACAATGACCAGATTAAGGCACAGTGGTTGCTGCCATCCTGGTCTTTGCTGCCTTGGTATTTCTGAGCATAAGTATCATGGAAATGTCCACCACCCTTGATTGCTACCAGTAATGGATGGGCATATGGAAAATGATTTAACTGATTACCAAGCCTTTCTTCAACAGTATTTTATCAGCTGTCAGCAATTTGCAAAAGAAGAAACTGAACAGGGAACATTAAAGCTACACCCCAACATTACATAACTAAAGTCTTCACAACAGGGGAAAAACAAATATATATTTATTATTTTTTTAAAAAATACATATCTTATAAAAGATTTTTCAATAATAATTGAAAATAAAAAAGAACAACATATCGAAACTTCAGCAAGTAAGTCTGTTTAAAACTATAACAAGCTCAGACAGCAGCAGAGGTAATGTTTAGTTTGTTGGCTATTATATTCCCTCTATCTAGTGGTTTTGCCAGGTTTCTTTCTGGGACATCCGTTATTAGAGTATACTAATATTAACTTAATCTTATTACAACTAATTATATAACCCCCTTAACCAGTATCTTACTCTCTGCCAACAGAATTAAATCTAATGAAATATATCAATATTGAAGACTCAAATGATGGCAGTTACTATCCCTACAAAATAATTATAACCAGTAAAGGTCGCAGATGTTATGTTACAGTGGCAAAATCTAGAGATAGTGGGAATCACACGGTAGTGATATTCAAACAGGAACACAGCAGCCCCTCAACCTTGAAACCACTAATAACTTCAGCTGGAACAGTTGACAGAGGAGAAATTAAACATTCCCTTTGACAAGAACAAAACTATATTAAAATGTAATAGTTTATTAAACAACTCACTTCAGAAGTTAAATTACCAAATTACATCTCTATGGGTTTTTAGAAGTACTGTCTGATCGCAATAATGGATTGCCTACAAACTTTTATCTTAGTCATTGCCTCCAGAGTTGCTGTATTTAATTATTTAAACATTGTATTAATGAAACATGCTATACTGGTAAGAAAACTACTTTTATCACAACACATGAAAGACAAAAAATATAGTGTGTAGTTTACACTGAACATTTGCATTTGCATCCCCACTGCAAATAACAAAAAAATGTCCCCTCTCTGATCCCCTCTTTCTGGCTGCTTTGCCTACAAGGATTTGTGGAAATAATGTAATGATGGCTGCCATTGTTCTTGATTCTGTCTTGATTTCATTTTAAGGTTTTTTTAATTAAAAAGAATAGAAACCATTTAAAATATTTTGGTGTACCTGTTGTGCTGCATTATGACCCACTGTGATTTCAATTTATGTCACATGAAACATGCCACTAAACCTCCAGATTTCATCAAATGCTAAACTCCTAGCAGTGCTAGAAACTGATGACACATCATGTTTTATAGTCCATATCTATGCACATAATGCATTGAAGCAAGAGGGCTAAATTAAGATCAAAACAAACAAAATGAAAATAAACATGGCAGAAATGAGGTTAGACAGAACCATTCAGATTTGTACATGTGTACTGGCTGGAAACCTCTGCTGCACAGTGAAGACCTCTGTCACTTCAGCTATTGAGAACCTAGTAAGAACACTAGATTATCATCTTTTTTTGGTGGATCAACCACCAAAGGAGGAAGTGGATCAGGCACAAGGGAGAAGTAAGACACATTTTTAAGTGGGTTTCAGGTTTTTGCTGACAGCAGAGAAACACTGTAAATTAGGAAAACTTTGAAAGAATTCCACATTCTGGATAGGGTTAGGGTCTAGAGATGAATGCTTCTGCTTATTTCTGCTCAAAGAAACAGTCTCTCATATCAACTGAAGCCTCTCCCTCAGGTTCTTTTCTGGTCCTATCTTCTCCAGCTGCCATTCTGCTTTTCTCCTTGACCAACTGTCCCAGGAGGGATAAAGGAATATGACAAAGTGTTCTGAAGCACATGAAAATGTAGGTACTTAAATGGAGAAATGCAGAAATGAACAAAATATTAATCATATGAGCTTACAGTTAAGCACCTTTGAGAGCCCTTAAGAAGAGAGACTTGGCTTGGAAACCTGCACTATGAAGACACTCATTGAATAATCATGTTTTGTGGAAGGAGATTTCAAATACACTGCAGAATCCCGTACAGAAGAATCCAGCAACATTTTTTCCTCAAAAGGCACAAGACAAAATATGCCTTTGCAAAGCACATTTTGCAGTCCTGCAGCCTCTTCACTGAAAAAAAAATGGTGACAATAGTATTTCTCTGCCTTACAGTTGTATTGCAAATGCTAATGATGACAAAGTTCAACAAGAAATTATTGGAGAACATTTAAAATGCTAAAAAGCCATTCCTTATCTGCCTAAACAGTGTATTAGAAATCCAGCTGCTATTACTTAGCGACCCTTTACCGCCAGAAGAGCAGATGTACTGTGTATTAAACCTAATAAACCACCCTTTTCTTAGGGAAGAAAGAACAAAACCATGATCTGAGTTCTGCTCGGTGCTAGAGATGCTTCCAGTGATGTACTGTGTCCACTTTTTGACCACTGTCCTTAAGAACAGATGTGGAAAATTTGGAGAGCAGAGGTCAGAAGAGAATGAGAATGATCAGAAAATGAGACCTTTGAATGAAGGGTGAAAGGATTGTAGCTATTCTGTCTAAAAATAAAGAAGACTGAGATAAATGATAGTAGCTGAGAGATATGTAAGAGAAAGAGAATAATCTGTATGACAAGCCCAATGTGGATAGGACAAGAAGTAATAGCCTTGAATCACAGCAAGAGGGATTTGGGTTAAACATTCAGAAAAAAATTTTAATTGTAAGAAAAGTTAAGTGCTGGAGAAGAACACTTACCTCACCTGGAGAGACTGTGGCATCTCCACCACTGGGAGATTTCAAGAACAAGTCATGCAGATATCTTTAAGGCACATTCAAGGCCCAGCCATTTCCACTGACTAGCTGCTGAACAGAGTCCTGTTTCCTGTGATTCTAAGTTGTACTGTCTAATTTGTGCAAACAGTGAAAAGTGATTTGTTTGTGTGAGAGCTACAGGGACCAACCACTTAATGTGTGGAATTAATTAATGAAAAGCAAGCCTAATGGATCTTCCAAAAATATTCACCTTCATTTCAGTGTGTGAAGACAATAACCTATTGCTGAAGGAATCCTGTTTTACTGTCAGAAAGAGGACCAGGAAATTAATTATCCCTGGAAATTTCCTTCTATGTGTAGCCAAGTCTGTGGGATGATTTTCCCAGGATTGTTCTCCTTCCAGTTACAAGCAGCTGCTGGGAAGTAGCTTTCTGCAGATTGCACAGATGCATGAAAGGGTCAGGATGCTGGTGAACTTGTGCTCCAGGAGGACAGGAAGGAGCGTGAAGCCTTAGAGTAGGTGGATTCTTCACACTTTTCTGTACAGAAAAGTTTTCCAAGACTGGAGAAGTATGTGGCTTTCAGGGGCTATAAGGACACTAGATGTCAATAATGGCATGACAACGTTAAGACCGTTGAGACCATGGAAAAGTGCTATAACAGATCAGTTACTGAGAGTCCACAGTGAGGTCTACTCTCTGGCCTGAATGACAAACAAGTGCTTTGAGTTCTTCTGCAGGATGAAGCAAAGACTACAGGGTTGGGAAAAACCCAAGAGAAAAGGTCTTTGCAGGGAGTGTGTCTTTTGGAAGAGTTGTACTCAACCAAAATTTCCACTTAGCTTCAGTGCCCTGGACCTACCACATGGCATGACTCATGTGTTTTAGTTTCTCTCTTGCAATGAATAAAACTTGGCTAGAGGAACAGTTTCAACTAAGATTTATCTGCTTCTCACAGGAAAATTGTGGTTTGCCTGGGAGATCAGAGAAGTCAGACTTCCATGTATGTAGTCCATGTATGGTGTAACCAGTGGGTCTAGGATCACTGGTTCTACAGCTCATGTAGTGTGCAGGTAGCCTGTGCATAGACAGTAGCTGTTCTTCCAGGATTCCTTGATGGCATCTCATTGCTCTGAATAGTGAATGCCTGGAAATACTGGGCAAATTGATAGTGTCCATAAGTTCTGCTTGGAACAGAAAACCAGTATCAGTCTTTTTACAGGCCTTTAGTAACATTGGATTGGATTTTTTAAATGCATAATGGTTTTCCACAGAGCATGACTATGAAAGACAGCTTTGAGCACAGTGTAAAAAAAGCCTAGGCAAAAAAGATAAAGTAGGACCAGTGAAAACCAACACATAGAAATATACCTAGATTTGAGACACTGGTGAGGATCTGCAGAGGATTAAGAGAGAATGAGTGATTTGATGAAAGAAGTAGTGTAAGTTTCTGTTGTCCCACTTGAAGGTCGAATACAACCAAAGAGTTTGGTTGTACTCAGAAAAACTGGGAAGGTATTGAAGGAAACCCACATCTCCACTCAGGGAAGCAAGGTTACTATTCTTATGGAAATAAAATTGCCCTTCAACAGTGTTGCACACAAACCTGACAGACTTTAGAGGATCCTGACTAAGGAAGGTGTATTTGTTGCAATACTAAATTAATGAACCACTACATGTTAAGAGCCTCTTGCTTTCTTATGTGCTTTTGGAAATTGAGAGAGCAAACTGATGTGAGATCCAGTACTTCCACATGAAGTAACGAGAGCTGGTTTCACAGGTTGTAATCACTCCTGTGTTCCTAGCAAAACCACAACAAGGACTTCTATCCTTCTTTATTGCACCCTTCTTAGATGATCTCAAAGATGAGAAGGAGCTCACAGGCAGAAGGAGAAGAATGATGATATTTCTATTTTGAACAGAAAAGGCAAGAGAAATACAGAGAAGAGGTAAAATTCAGACAGGTATTCATACTTTTTATACCTCTGGTTCAAGTGGATTCTCAAAGTGCTGTAGAACTGTAGCCTTTGGGCAGTGGCTCGCATGAATGCAGTATCACATTTGGTACAAGCCTGTTGGAAAGATTGCACAAAATTCTGTCCCCTTGACCATGTAAGAAACAGGAGCAAAAAGTTTCTCTTCAACAGCTCTCTTCTTTACCCACATAATAAATTCTGTGTCCCAAGGACTTTTTCCTCTGCTTTGTCTCGGGACCCTTCTCATGACTGTTTCTCTCATTTCCTCCTATTCTTCTAGTTCACTTCCTTCTTCAGTCAAGCAAAACCCACAGCCCCTGATTTTCCCACTCGAAAACCCGACACTGTATTCATCATGGACTGTGGTTACACATTCAGGGACAGGCTTTACTTGAATACCTTTCAGCATAAAAAATTGTGAGGGCAGGATTTTGGAAGACTGGCATCCTGTTTGTCAGTGTACCACAACACTGCTGCTTACTTGAGCCACGACTGCAAAAGAACTGGGAGTCACCCAGAAGAGAGAATTTGAGGCCAGATTATTGTCAGTTGCCTGTAGAGCATTTTGTTCTTTGTGTTCCAGCGAGTACATAGCACTTTGGGTACCCGCTGACGGCCAGTCCTTTATTCAGGAGAGGGGAGGTGTGATATTACACTTCTGCTTTATCCAACTTGTCCTCCAAGTGGTAAATATGTGTGTGTGGGTATGCACATATGCAAAGAAAACTTAAAATAATTTATGAAGGAATTGCAAAACCAAAGATGCTGCAATCTTACTAAAGAAAAGAAAATCAGAAACCAAAAAAATCCCTCCTACATATAAGCAGCTAAACATTACTGCACTTCAAACTACACCTGGAAAAAAAACCCTACTTGCTGTACTTAAATACTCTAATAAACTTACATTTCAATAGAACAGTGTATTTGAGGACTTCAGCCAGATAAGCTACCCATGGAATCATAGAATAGTTAGGGTTGGAAAGGACCTTAAGATCATCTAGTTCCAAAGCCCCTGCCATGGGCAGGGACACCTCACACTAAACCATGACACCCAAGGCTTCGTCCAACCTGGCTTTGAACACCGTCAGGGATGGAGCATTCACAACCTCCCTGGGCAACCCATTCCAGTGCCTCACCACCCTTACAGTAAAGAATTTCTTCCTTATATCCAATCTAAACTTCCCCTGTTTAAGTTTTAACCCATTACTCCTTGTCCTGTCACTGCAGTCCCTAATGAAGAGTCCATCCCCATCATCCCTATAGGCCTCCTTCAGATACTGGAAGGCTGCTCTGAGGTCTTCGTGCAGCCTTCTCTTCTCCAGGCTAAACAGCCCCAACTTTCTCAACCTATCTTCATACTTGTAATGTTCTCCTGTTTTGCCAACTATTATGATATGGGCAAACATCTGTAAATCCTGATGTAACAATGTACTCTGGATTATATTACATTCAAAAAACTTTCAATAAACAATATATTAAATGTGTAGCATACAACACATCTGAGTGTTAGGAAATGGAGTAGTTTTCCCTCTGCTATTGAAGCTAAAAAAGTATTCCTTCTCCTCCTGCCCAATTTCTGTTCTGATCCACCAAGCTCCCCCATATAGCTCAGAAATCCACACAGCTTTCTCTAATTCTCAGTTATCTTTAGTCAACCAATTCTGATAACACATTTTAACCCAAAACCAAAGCACACCAGCCATATTAGAATGGTTTTAAAACCAGGTGGAATTAGTCTATGGTTTAAAACACAGTCTTCTCTTTAAGCTAACAAGCAATATTTATGACCAAGAAAGCTTTAAAATACATTCCTCAAGATAGTTTGTCTACATTTGCCACCTGGACATCTGGTTTTGGATTAGGGTGGTGTGAAATACTGATCTTCATCAAAATTACCTGAGAGAGGCAGTTTGAGTATCACCTTGATGCTGTAAAAAGAACCGTTGACAATATATAGCATTTAGCAGCACTAGGATAGGGATATTGCACTGGGAGAACACTATTTCTTAATGAAGACTTACTATTGCTTTTGAAACCAGAATGTAAATTGCTGCCTTTATCTCACAGCATTCAAATACCAAATACAAATACATCTTAAAATATCACCAGAATGTCATTCTTCCTATACATTCTAAGGAGGCTTGTCCCCTGAATTGTCTATAAACTGCCCTCTTAACCTTTTAACATAAATGTTCCCCCAAAATTCTCAAAGGTAATATGTAGAGAAAAGTACTTATTAAAATAACATGGAAGGCCTGGCTGGAATTGACAAAACCAAGACAGTCTTGGTTAAGATTGAAACTCTATCTTTGAGACATCCCGTTGTGCTTTGTTGCATTTTAATAAGTGTTCATCTGACCCTCAGCCGGTTAATTATGGGGATCTTCAGAATTTTGTTCTGGCCCCCTTGTTCTTCAGTACTGATGTGCTTCTTCCACTTCTATTTTTAGAGACCATAAGGTGAGTTATCATTGTTAACCTGATAACACCTAGATCTATTTTGCTCTTTTAGCTGATCCTACTAAGGCAGCTTTTAGTCTCTTAGCTCCCTACGTGCAAACTGGGATCTTATCTGAATCTCTTATACAGAAAAAAATTAAAAGAGAGAAAGAAACAAAATTTAAGTACCCTTTTTTTTTTTTCAGTTCTATTAGATGAAAATCTGTTTATCATTTACAATGCGGCCAAAAAAATTGAGGTTCTTGTGGATTTTATTTAGCTAGTTCCTTTTTTTTTATGCCCTTTTAAAGTTACTTATTTTTATTTACTTTGGATTTCCCATGTGAAAATGAGATTGAGGAGATACTGTAACTCTTCCTGCAGCACTCCTTTCATGTTCTCATTTTAAGGTATAGGAATCTCCTTTTATTATCTCCACAGTAAAGAGCAATACATGTATCTGGGAAAAATTTAACTCACGAGTAGAGGGAGAGAGGGAAGAATAATAAACAAACAAACTACAGAAGAAAACTTTTCCTAGTACTTCTTGTGGCTGTTCTCTGCATCAAGATTTTGTGGGTTACTCCTGAAAGAAACATGGATTGGAGAATGAATTAATTTCCTCTGAAATGCAACCCGCCACCCATGAGGAGACATTGCCCTGCTTGGTAAAGGAAACTCAGAAAGGGACAGAAGTAAAGCTGGACATCATTGAAAAAAAACCCAAAATAGTGATTATTTGGAGGTTCCTGGATACAATGACAGTAGAGATTTTTTGAAACACTTTAGACAAACACTGATATTGTTATACTTGTCTGAAACAGTCCTCTGAATCTTCTGAGATGTGTCCATCACCAGAAAAGAAATTAATGAATAACAATTTACTCGTGGAATTTTCCCATTGAATGCAAATGATTCCAAAAGTTTAAAAAAATGTTTCAAGTGAGCATTTGTCAGACAGCTGGTAGAGTTAAAGAGTTTCAAAAATAAAGAAAATTATATATAATAAATAACCAATTGCACTGGATACTAGGAGAGTAAATGTATTTTATTGTGAGGACATAATGCTGCTATAACCTAACCTTCTCCACCCCCGTAGGGTAAAGAACAATTAATGAAGGAGAGGATGCTTTTATTAATCTGTAGTCCATTTCTGTGCTATATAATATTCATTAGATGTTCACTAGCAATTTCTTCCATCTACCCCATATTTTGTAGACAAAAGTCTTTTTTCAGCCTTGATAAGAGAAGACTGATAAATAATTAACTAATACACATTGTCTATTTTTTTCAATATCATCAACAAAATCTTCACACATTTATAAGCCATGATACATTTGTTTTGAGAAAAATCTTTCAAGACAGCGTTACCAAGACTCCAAACTTCTATTCTTTGAACATCTCTCAAACTGTGCTTTCTAGAAGCACCCTCCCCAAGTGTAGCTTTATTCTGATAGTCATTCCAATGGTGGATTTTCCACTGGTGTATATATGCTAATAACAACATGATTTTCTGACTTCCTTCTCCCCACTCACGAAATATTAGATTTCCAAGTAGATGCTGTAAGCTGGTTTTCTGTTTACACTCAGCCATTTAATCAGCTACTTGGACTGCTTTATTAGATTTCCATTTAAAAGAATTATAGGAAGAAGACCTCCTTGTAGTGGAGAATACCTCCTAAAAACTGAGAAAACGCCTGCTTTATTTTTGTGGTCAGGAAAAGAAACTTTCTGAAAGCCTGAAACCTTACCATATGAAGGGTTAAATGATGGCATTCATTTTTATAATACTGTTGCTCTTGTGAACTTGAACAGTAAGCTTATGATTAACTTTATCCTTTCCTTTTAAAATAAAAATCTAGATTTGATTTAATTTTTTTATTTCTAAGGAGATTTGGTAAAAATATCCCAGACTGAAGCAAATGTACTACTCACCCTTTTGGACTGTGAATACAATGGATTCCTATGTTCATACTTGCTGACACGGTATTACAGCTTTCCTTTAACACATAATTTTATAGTACCTGCTCCTAGTCAATTGTCCTTTGATATGTAATTTTATAATATCTTCTACCCGTTTCTCAGACCGTTTTTATTGGTGTTGGTCAATTCAGGTGTGTAAACTAAGCTAAGAACATCAGTATGAGGATTTTGAGTTGAATGAGAATGAGTTGTTCATTAATTCTGCTGGTATGTCCTAAGTCCAGCGTTATGAGAGATTCTGCCACTTTTTTTCCAAAGATTTGTTAATTAGTCTGTCCTGGCTTGCCCAAGGGGCTACTGCAAAATCTTCAGGCCCTGATTCAACAGTCAAATATTCATGTCTGGGATCTTACTGACCTCAACAAGTTTTCAGGCAGATACTAACACAGACCACTGTGAATTCTCTTGTAGCAGAATTTCTAAGATAATCAGTTGCACAGAGTTGCTGTAAGTTTCTGATGGGTTGGAGATCAGCAAATACACCAGCCATGCAGGTTCTCATCTTCTTTATGATCACAGTAAGAGTATCTGCCCACGTGTCATCCATTGGTGGGCCACGGGGACCCTGGTGACAATGTCCTACGTCTCTCTTTCTCTCTCTTTTTCTAGATCTGCACATACACACTTACTTACAGATGCATGCATTACATACACTGGCAGCATGTAGCTAATTTACATGCAAGTGTGCATATATGTATCACTGCAAGTAGACACTTGTCTCCTGAGTGCATTCGTCTGGTTACCAGTTGGCCATATATTATCTGTTTTACATGATCTATTTTCTCCATAGGATTCTGGGCATCAATATGACTTATCTTGGTCATACCACCTCATTCGTGTAAAGCACAAAAAGTGAGAGGAAATTCAGAGGACTGAGAATTACTAAGTCCTTTTCATTAAAAAATAAACACATAAGTAAATATGCTACGTGCCCAAGTATATTGGAACTTTTTGCAGTTATAGTATGATAGAGGTAGCTGATTTGGGATTTTGGATTTGATTCCTTTCTTAAGCACATAAATATAATGAGGAACACTGCTAAGTCCACTGAGAGCAGCCTTATAAGACTATCTAAGAATGAGGTCTTTGTTCTGGACTTTGGGCTAATATATTTGCAGTTTTCTTTCTGTGGAAGTTATATATGCAAAACTAACTTCCAAAACCCGCTCACTTCTTTTGCTGATCCAGTATATGACCGCAAAATAGAGCTCTAATAAACCAATCTAAAAAAGGAACTGATCTCCTAAGAGCACCAGAATAAAGTTTGCATTAATTCCTGGCTAAATGCAACAGTTATGTAATTAATAAAATAAGTATCCAGAACAGTAAGTGCATTCTGGAGCTAAAATTATTTTCCTTTACTGTAACAAACACCACTCTTTTGAAAAATACTTCATCCCTGGGAATAAAGAAAACACTCCTATTTTTCTTCTTACGCATTTTATACAAAAATGTTGTCTATTTCCAAGTGATCCATGTGTACCCTCTTATTTAATTATTATTTCTTTTAAAATGAAGCTATTGATGTAATATAAAATACTTTTTTTTTGGGGCAAAAAAAAGGCCTGCTAGGACTGAGTTCTGACATCAAGGAATTAGGATACACTGCCACACAGTACCTAGAGTTTAGTTTCTCTTAAAACTTATATTTAACTGTTAAAATGAAATCATGGCAAATATAAAGTTGGAAGTCGTTTTTATAAACTCTGATTAAAATGCAGAGTTGATAACTTGGAAAACTTCCCAATGATACCTGAGGGGTGAAGCAGGAGGATTAGAGATACTGAAGAAATAACACCCAGAACTGAGCATTTTCCCACTGTATCAATTTAAAAAGCTGCAGTTCTTGTTTCTTAAAAATGAAGTCTCTTTGTAGTTTTCTTACAGCCCCAAATTTGTTAAAGAAAATGAGACATCACTACAGATAGATAGCTTCTTTAAAATCTTCTCAAGCTGCATTTCACTATGTAAACATCTCTGAACAAAAAAACACACAGGGCCAGATCCTGTGCTATGCCATGTGCAGAAAATCCTTTTGGAGTTCGCCAAGGTTAAAGCAAGCAGCTGAAACTAGCATTTGGCCGACCCTTCCTTACAGGGAGGCCAGTGGGCCATCTTATTTTTACCTCTCTATTTCTCCAAACCTTTGTTGGATAAGCCTTTGCGTCCCAACCCCTACTTTAAAAAAATAATAATAATGGAAGGTGGGAAGAAAGTGAAGTTTCAAGCCACAGCACTGCCATGTGAAGGTCCACGTGGTTATGGCAAGGGCCTGTATCCTTGGCCAGCTCATAAAGTCTGAAAGTGAAACATGAATCTGGTTATAAGATGAAAGTTATGGAGTTGGAGTAACACTGGGAGTTGTGGAGTTGGAGTAAAAGCTGGGAACAAAACTTGCTAAATAGACCAGAGAGTGTTACAACTGATTGTGTACATTCCATCAGACTTCGCTGAACAACCTGCTGTTACTAATATCACCAACCACAAAGGCATGTTTCATACAAAGAGTAATTCTGTTTGTAAATCACAACCAAGGCATTAATTCCCATTTAATGTCAGTGCTGTATAGAATATGCTACATATTTGAGGGGGTTTTTGTTAAGGACTGATTTTTTCTTTGGAGTTATAATTGTATTCTACCTCACTAAGAAAACAGGACATTGTCCATATCAAAATACATAGTAGTCAAAATTAAAATTTGCCCTTTGTCTGAGGTAAATTTTATGTTAATTTTATTTCACATGAGAAACTTCCACCCCCACCTCCTCCCCCCCCAAAAATATAATATTCACAGACAAGGAATAGCATGGCTTCATAGGGAAATACACTTTTGAGGAGTAAGTTCGCATCATGAGGAGTCTTTCAGGCATCCTGCTGCCCTGTCCAAAAACTGCTCCAGAGGCTAAAACAGCAGTCATTCCCCTAAATGCCAACACCTTCTTTGAAAGATGGGGCAGCAGCAGCAGTGAGGAGCATGCTACACAGGCTCTCCTGGAATGCAAACTGGCTTTAAGAGAAATACTAATATTTAGAGACAGAAATATTTACTCATATACCCCTAAACACTGCAGCTGTAACTATAAAGCATGTGAAGATGGCAAAGCAGCCAGATCCCTTCCTAAGAGTGGTTTGTTGGGTTTTTTTTTTCCTCTCCTAACTATAATGTGCGACTGCTTTTCTGCCTAAACGGCTCTAAAGGGCTATGAAAACTGAAGTCCTTCAAAGCTGTTAAATGTTTCCTCAGACTCACAATAAAATCCTGCATTACAAATCTCATAGTAAAATCTCCAAAGCATTGCAAGCAGTACTTACATAATTATCCGTTAATTCAGTATTTGTGTATTCAACACCTAGAAAATAAGGAAAGTGAACATGGATAGGGAAGGGAAAAAACAAAGGCAGGGGGTGGGGAGGGAAAAAAAAAAGGAAAAAAACCCTACCCTGAAACAGCCATGCAGCTATTAAACATATGCCAAAGTAAACAATAGTGTGAGGGTCTGCCATAGCTTTGCCCTGCAGGTAGACGGCAGGCGGCACAGAAGGAAAGCAAATGGCAAGGAAAAGAGAAAGACGGTACAGGATGTGGATGAGATGCCGAGCCCTGAGAGCATGAACGGCCTGATTGTGATCCTCAAGTCACACCATCAGCCATGCAAAACAGGACATACCTTTCTGGCTTGCTGGTTCTGTCGGCTGAAACAAAGCAGTCCCATTCTCAGCGGGAGGCCAAATCAAAATGAAATTTTATTTAGTCTGCACTGTCCCCAGATTGGGTTTCAGAATGACTGCTTTAGGAGATAGCATGGATGTGGCTGATGCATGCTTTGCATATGAAACTGCAATAGGGGAAAAAAAATCTACATAATCAAAAAAATCTGTGCTGCGTGCATGGCAAAAACCCCTGGACGTTAGTGAAGCAGCTACAATGGGTGTTTTAAAAAATGACCTTTGTGAATAAAATGCACATTTGTCTCTGCAAGACGATATTCAATAAACATATAGTAGATCATTTTGCATTGTAATTATTCAGAAGCTGCCCTGACAGACTGAAATATCAAATCATTTTTCTTATTTTTTTTTTTAATCACAGAGCAGAATTACAGTTTGGAAACAAATGCAGAGAAAAAGCATCTTTAAAGAGGATTTCTGTGCCTTGCAGTGGCTGGCAGCATTTGCACCTCAGAATCCTCTCCAGTTTATTGTTTTGTTTAAGTCCTGTTTCCTAGAGTACCCAAAGAAAGGCCTACTGCAGTAAAGAACATCTGCTTTTTGTACCACTGATCTAATGCATTCCACTTTGCACTTTTAAGAAAGGATCCATTCTTTGATTAGACACACTTAATTTTACAGACTATTAATAAATAAAAAAGATCATCAAATGATCACACAGTATTTTCATTAGAAGTTAGAAATAACTTACAAAGGCAAGGAATAGTCTGCAGAATACGCAGGGCATACAGCATGTAATGCCTTTGTTGTCAGTTATGCTGCAAATGAGATTTTCAAATAGGATTTGCAGAGGCAGGGCAGTGATCAACACAGTGCAACATCCAGGAAAGGGAAGTTGAGCACAGTATTCTGTGAAACAAGGGGGCAGAAGGGAGCCTGTTTGTAAATACATATTATTACCCAAAGAAAACACTTATCACTGCTTGATTTTGTTACACCAGCTACTTAGAACTAGGTGATACCAATAATTTCGTAGGTGCACATCTGTGTGGGCACGTGTGTTTGTATTTATCTATGTGCAGGGCATATAAAACTGCAATCTGTACACATGTACATGCTTGATACTTACACTGTAAAAGACAAGCAAAAGGCAGAACAAACAATACACATTGTTTCAATTGACAGATATTTCTCTGCTAAAGCAAACAGGGCTAATACTGGGCGCCATAGTATATGGATAACCAAAGAATGGGAAGGAAAAAAAAACAAAAAAAACCCAACACCATAAAATCTTTAAGAATGCAAAGGGGATAACGATCCCAAATATACAATATAGATAAAAACTTCCAGGAATAATGAGATACAGTGGAAATAATTCACACAATGTGCTTTCACACAGCAATGATGGAAGTCACTGACAACAATGCAACCATGTGCAGATACTCCTTGGAGAAACAGTCGAGCAAATTTTGTAATTCTATCTTCTGTGCTGTGGAGGCTGATTTTGATACTTGCTATAACAAAATGTGTTCAAATATCGGTGCTTTAAAATTAAGAATTGGGCATTATGGAAGGTAACTTCATAATGAGCTTGCCTATCGCTATTTAAAACTAGAAATCCATAAGGAGCACAGTGCAAAATATAACATTGGTTCTCCTTATGTCTTGGAACAACTGTTTTTATATCTGTAGTCATTTTAACTGTTATTCCAAACAAGATATACTGATAGTCCCCAGCCTCATGGTGTATCATATTTAGTCTGATGCATATCTTATAGCAAAGCTTTGTCCGTATTGAATTAATTTGAGGTTGTTTTTTTTTTTTTGGTGTTATTATTTTTACAAATGCTGCTTTTTTTTTTTTTTCACAGAACTTCCCACTTTAGGGAAAAAAAAAGATGCGATTGCTTTAAAAATAGAAGACCAAACCCAAAGCTAGTATTCCCAAAATTCAACGCACCTGGCATTCACTTTATACCTAATAAGCATCCGTGAATATGCAAATGTTCAATGTCTCCAGTAACCTCATTAATTTATTCCTCAGGCAATCAAAGAATGTGAACCAGTCCTCTGCTACTAATACTGGAAGTGGTACGCTGCTCAGCATTGCTAGAATCATCTGAAAGCACACTCTGCACACTGAAAAACTGTTTTATCTTTCTTCTTTCACAATCTAATTCAAATACTTCCAACCTCAGATTACAGAGCTGACAACAAAAGTTGAAAAATTCCAAAAAATAATTAGAACATATATTTTTATCTATCATCTATCTATCTATCTATCTATCTATCTATCATCTATCTAATCTATCTATCTATCTATCTATCTCTATACATACATCTCCTTGTGCACACATACAGTGGGAAGATAAATAGTTTAAAGCGATCTCAACAGAATTCCAGTTGGAAAACCACCTGAGTTTTCTTATTTATCTGG